>NC_085096.1:5159554-5194554 GCF_963422355.1 Corticium candelabrum | reverse complement strand
ACACACACACACACACGCACGCACACACACACACACACACACACACACACACACACACACATTCATCATTGTCCGCTACTTCTGTACGAGTTCACGACTTTTCTACTGATTAGAATTCAACCATCGCTTTTGTGCTTGTTCATGTACATAGAGACCAATACGAGAATTACAATCGCAATGACAGGTGGCGCATACATATTGACTTGTAATTACTCCTTGAGCCATTTGTTGGTGTATGTGTCGGCATTCTTTTAATTTTTTCATACTCTCATCCTCAAACTTCTTCAAAACAGATGACACTTTCTTCCTTCAAACCAAACAATCAGACGCCAGTGACTCCCAATTGTCCTGATTAATGCCAACATTCTGCAGGTGATTGCGCAGCATGTCTTTATATCAACGTTTTTGGCCACCAGTTCTTGTCTTGGCATTAAACTACTGTCCATAGAACACTTGCTTTGGTAGCCTTCTGTCATTCATTCTTGTGACATGACCGACCCATTGTAGTGGTTGTTTTGTTATCATACATTCAATCCCTGTCATACCAGATCGTTTCAGAACCTCACTATTTGACACTCTTTGACTCCAATGAATTCGCAAGATACGACGCAGACTACGAAGATGGAATTTTTAAAGTTCTTTAATGTTTCTCCTGTAAAGCGTTCATAATGGTGACCCATAGAAGAGAGTTGTAAGAATGACTGCCTTGAATACTTTGATTTTAGTTTTACTTTGATACCTCTTTGACTCCACAGCTTTAGAAGTACACCATATGATCTGTTTGCTTTTTGCAAGCATGTAGCAATGAAATTATTTATGGTGCAATAATCAGAGATGACACTACCAAGATAAGAAAATGTAGTTACTTTCTTTAATGCTTGTCCAGAAACAAAGACATCATCATCTGTTGTTTCTGCTCTTGGAGCAGGTTGAAACAAACATTCTGTCTTTTTTACATTAATTTGTATATAATTTGTATAACACACACACACACACACACACACACACACACACACACACACACACACACACACACACACACACACACACACACACGCACGCACACAAACACACACTCGCACACACACACACACACACACACACACACACACACACACACGCACGCACACAAACACACACTCGCACACACACACACACACACACACACACACACACACACACACACACACACACACACACACATACAGACACACACAGACACACGCAGACACACAGACACACACACAGACACACACACACACACACACACACACACACACACAGACACACACACAGACACACACACAGACACACACACACAGACACACACACAGACACACAGACACACACAGACAGACAGACAGACAGACAGACACACACACACACACACACACACACACACACGCGCGCGCGCGCAAAGCCTAATTTCCAGACTGGCAATCATATGCTAATTGCACATTATTTGAATGGTCGAATTAAACACTATACATCAATTGAATAAATTTTGAAAACGGTTAGGAAAAAGCATATAACTAGAGGCGCAGTTCCTAAAGGTTATTGCTATTACAAGCAACTCATTGCTCATGCTCTTGTAGCGCAACCATATACCAAACCCTCTCGCGCTAAAGGTGTTGTATAACAAGTCACGTGACCATTCGTAGCCATGGGTTGTAACTTGCTAGTGAAGACATGCGTAGTTCTAGGTTTACTTTACAACGTGCAGGCCACAGGTAAGTAATCTTTACAGTGTTTATATTGTGTCTAGTTGACAATTCCGACAGGGTAACGCGTTTGAGGGTTACGAGCGCTGATTTGAACGTCTTGAACGCTTTGAGAATTGCCGCTCGACATTCACCATCCACCTCTAATCGTCAGGTTTATGACTCAAAGAACTGCATGTACAGATATCTGGCCAGTACAGACAGGATGTAGGTGCTGCATCATGCTGCCGTTTTGGTGATTTTCGTATCCGGGCATGTTGTCGTTATGGCATTGGGTCCGCAAGTCGGCTATGATTACACGCGTGTCTATATGGACAATTCAATATTTTTCGTTTTATCTCTGCAAACCCGTGCACCAGTTTCAAGTAGTTGGGCGGGATTGAAATCGACATTAATTATTCGGTTTAGACGTGTTTTAATATTAATGAAGTGTTTGTACAAATCTTACACTTGAACCAAACGGTATTCACTAAATAAGTAAGTAATTTAAATCTCCACAGTCAGAATTGACATGTATTAACGTTATCATGAGGTAATTCGAGATCGGCTGATATATGTAAAAGGTAAGCTACACACACACACACACACACACACACACACACACACACACACACACACACACATACACACACACACACACAGACACACACACAATCTATATGTGTCTGTCATTAATTACTCAAATTTGATCACTTTCTTTTGCACTATTGTTCAAATTGCATTAGATTTGCAACATTAAAGCGTTTTGGCTTTACAGATGTAACACCAACGTCATCCTCAATCTCTTGTTACGTTTGTTCTGGAATCAATAAAGAAATCTGTGACATACATCACACTGTTCAAACATGTGAGGTTGGAGAGGTGTGTCGTCAGGTAGTACACAGGCTTTCACCACTATTTGGAGGAGGGTCATTTCTTTTCAACAACATTGTTTTTCAAACTCAAGCTGTACTGAAAGTGATGAATGTAAAGGCGCATCTGGTGGATTCTGTATCAGTTGTTGTGACCGCAACCTTTGCAATAATGGAGCTATCGATAATCCCACCAAAGGTAATACTTTAAACAGGTAATACTATAAACACTTTCCATAATTTCTGCAGTTAGTTAGTAGAATTTAAGTATTTCATGCTATTTGTTCTGCAGTTTGGACAATGTTTGTCAATTTTTCTAATTTAGAACTTCCAACTGAGTATCCAACTACTGACGCAATAACAACATCTACTCCAACCGCAGCCAAGAGATTCGTTGACCCTTGTTTTCCACCAGGTGCTGTTCTATTGTTCGTCTATCTATTTATCGCTGTATAAAACGCACACACGGTTGTAAAAGATTTCGCGTGTTTTCGTTTAATTTTTGAAATATTTCAATTTCATTTGACCAATTGAATGTGCAGTGGCTGATAAAGTATAGCTGCTTGTGCACAACGATTAATATAGCAATGTACGACGTACAGTAAAGGTTGAACTTGACAAATAACTAGTATGTTTCTAATATTTCGTATGAATGCATAACAGTAACACATATTTTAAAGACAGCATTTGACACTGAGCAAGTCAATGTGCTTTTTTAATTAATTAATAAATTATCAAGTGAATAAACACGGCAAAATTACTAAATATTTTGTTATAATTGTGCAGCTTCGTCTATTGCTGACGGAAGTGTTAGGCTTGCTGATGGGGACGTTCCAAATGAAGGTCGTGTGGAAATATATTACAAGTATAGGAAGTAACTTTTCCTCGAAACTTCAATGGTTAAACATAAAATATTTGGTTAACACAGTGGGCGATGGGGAACAGTATGCAATGACTATTGGACTTCAACTAACGGACGAGTTGTTTGCAAGCAGCTAGGATACCGATACTACCGCAGTTTATTCTATTGGCCAGGTAGAGGGAGTATATGGATGGACGACGTCAGATGCAGTGCAAGCGACTTAAGATTGCAGCATTGCTCATTTCGTGGCTGGGGAAGTCACAATTGTGATCATAGCGAGGATGTAGGCGTAATATGTGGTGAGTGTAATTAAAATTATTAGCCATTATTTATAAATTTAATTTTACGTAATTAATTAATAAAAATTAATAAAGAAAATTAGCAATCAAATTTATTTTGTGATTTATTATTGCATTTGAATTGCTCTATTTAATTAACCGGTATTTTATTGAAATATTTACATTCGGTTTGCTTGGTATCCGAAATTCATAGCGAACCGCGGACTTGCAGAACACAGAGCTTCTGTTGAGGCATGTCTTATATGGCCACTTTGGTACGTAGGAAAATTGTGTGTAAACATTGTCTTTTGAATTACTAATTGTCCAACATGGTTTGTATTTTGTTACATAATAAGATTATTTGCTCATGAGTGTAAAATTGCGTTAGATAAATTAATTAAGGAATGTACAAAAAATTGTGCAGGAACTCCATTTGACAGTGACGTTCGACTAGTTAATGGATATACTGCGAGTGAAGGAAGGGTTGAAATTTATCACAAGTGAGTGATGATTACGACCATTTTGAAACTCAATCGTAATTATGATTTCTATCCAGTGAGGAGTGGGGAGGTGTGTGCGCTGACGGTTGGGATTTGAATGATGCGAATGTGGTGTGTAAACAACTCGGTTACTCACGCGCACGTAGTGCCACTATTCGCTCAGATTACGGGCAAGACTGTGGAAGAATATGGATAAGCGATGTTAATTGCCATATTTCTTGGTTGTCTTCACGACTAGAGGACTGCCCTTTCTCAGGCTGGGGAGTGCGCAGCTGTAATCATTCTGGATATGCGGGTGTGATCTGCGGTAAGACAATCACTATAACAGAGAAAATTGCTGTCTATTGTCTATAACCTTCTTTTGTGTAAGAATTCGCTTTTTAAGATCAGCATTTATAAATTGCGGCAGAGGCGTGTGAAAGAATTATTAATAGACAATGGACTGATGACGTCACGTTCAACTTACTAACTGTTGATAGAAGAGTGCTAGTAATTTATTAGCAAAATTAGAACTTATCTACTGTGGACGTCTTTTAACGATAATGATTATTGTAAGAGTTTGTGCGAACGATTATAGATATGGTCGTCGTCAATTTTTACACGCACACACACACACACACACACACACACACACACACACACACGCAGCACTGTTAACATAATTATTTAATGTATGTACTGATACGTGCATTCTTCCATTTTGACTACGTTCAGCAATTGTTCTTTTCCAGAATATCCAAATATGTACCCAATCACTGGAAATACAACATCTACTCCAACCGCATCCGACAGTGACTTTGACCTCTGTTTTTCAACAGGTTCTGTTGTATACATGCATGATTTGTAACTGCATAAAAACGCTGTAAAATTTTGTGCTGTTTATGTTAACGCTTATTATGTTATCTTTCAACTTTGAAATATTTTAAGTTGATTTTACGGATTGAATGACACTGTTTACAACGGTTGATCAAATTTCGCAACATGCTCACAACATAACTGTTCTAATTTGTGCAGGATCCTCTATTATTGACGGAAGAGTGAGGCTTGCTGATGGGAACACTAAACATGAAGGTCGAGTGGAAATATATCACAAGTATGAATTTACTTTTCTTAGCTGGAAAATACAATGATTAAACGTGAAAATACTCTGTTAATACAGTGGTGAATGGGGAACAGTATGCGATGATTCTTGGTCGTCAACTATCGCACAGGTGGTTTGTAAGCAACTGGGATACTCATACTACGCCAGGAGCTATACAAGTAGGCCGGGTGGTGGGAGAGTATGGATGGTCAATGTGAGATGCAGTAGAAGCGACTTAAGATTGCAGGATTGCTCATTTTCTGGTTGGGGAAATCACAATTGTGATCAAAGCGACGTTGTAAGCGTAGTCTGTGGTAAGTGTAATCAAGTGATTTAATTTATAAAATTAATTAAGTATATAAACAGTCAAATGGACGTTGTAAATGTTTACTGCATTTGAACTCTTTTAATCAATTTAATAATATAATTATTTATATCTAAGCTTTGTTCGCTTTGTATCAAAACTTTTAGCAAAGCACTTGCATTGTATTTCGTTACCGAATACATGCAGGGCTTCTATTAAAACTTTATAGTATTATAAATACATTTGGAAATGTTCATGGTTTTAATTCTCTCAAAAGCACATACTCTGCGCACTGCAATTGCGCATGACACGTACAAGCGCCAATTAACTGATGGTCAACTATAAGGCCACCATGAATGTTTAATTATTAATTTATATGCATCACCATGCACTTTGGTAAGTGCGTAGGAAAATTTTGTTTAACTTTTTTTTTTGAACTAAAAATGTCTAATTGTTGTTTATGGTTTATTATATAATAAGACTACCTACATTGTCCGGATTCGCCCGGATGTATTTAAGAGGAATTAGCATGGAAGTTACATAATCGTATACATAATTTTAGTTACAGTTTATACAATAAGCTCAGTATCATGTTCTTTGCAGTGTCAGACTAAATATCAATATTACTAATGGTTAGTAAGTTTTGGAATCAGACAAATTGTTTTGTGAATGTTCGTAGAATTAGCAGACCCTGACAGAATTCTTATAAAGTTAATTAGTTTCATTAGCGATTAATGTTGTATGCGAATTTCTGTTGTTGCATGAGTTCACATGCATTTTTACTCCATTCTGAAATATTAGCAGCCAGACAGAATTCTTATTCAGAGTTACATCCCGTTCAATTATATCCAGTTCTGAGAAATAAGCAAGAATTGAGTATCCTAATGTATGCAAATTTATTATATGTTGTTGCATGAGTATCCCGTTCTAATTTATTATGAAGTGTATCTATGAAGAAATATCAGCCCGACAGAATTCTCATGAAAAATTTCGTTTAGAGTTCTATTCCGGTCAATGGTATCTTGTTCTGAGACTATTGATTGTTATATAGCTAGTATCCCGTTGGAGACAAAGAACATGTAATGGAGCCCGTATCCCCAAAACCGTTGATTCGATTAGTGATTGGTTGAAGCCATTTCGACTTGTACGCCGAATTACTTTGAACACGTTGCTGCCGTTGCGAGATACAGGTGTATCGAACTTGGCATCTATCCGAGCAGCAGAACTGAAAGTCACGTGTAACGTACTCACCCGGATACTCCGTGCCCCGTATATCACAAAGTCACGACTCCTGCAGGCTCTCGCAATTTCGACAATCCCGCTGAACGTCGTCACTTCGAAGACGTTGTTGGCGTTAAAAGGAACAGGTTTATCGAAAGCGGCAGCTCTTCGATATGCGTAGATGGGTAAACGACTGTGGCCGTATTTTTTCAAGACCCGGATATGAGCAAAAATATCTTTCCTTTTCCGACGTAGCCCGCAATAAACGACATGCTCAGCGCGTACCGTCCGACGTCGAGAACTGGCTATTTAAATTCGATGCAGATCCGATACGACGTTACGGAGATATTCGCGTGCGAGCGGAGGTGGGTTCCGTCGAGAGAAGTACGGAATACGACGACAGCTTCACTTTCGACCTTTACGGTTTCGGCGTGCGCGAGTAAAATTCGGCGGTGATCAGACTCGCTCTTTTTTTTATCCTGATTTACACAGACACACACAGACACACACATACACACACACACACACACACACACACACACACACACACACACACACACACACACAGACACACACACACACACAGACACAGACACAGACACAGACACAGACACAGACACAGACACAGACACAGACACAGACACACACACACACACACACACACACACACACACACACACCTAAATCCTAAAAATCCTAAATGTTAGGAGTTGTCAGAGGTCACGCCCACCAGCTGTTAAGCTGGGGGCCCTGTGTAATACTCAGGGAACTCTGGGCCTGCGCTAGCAAACTCCTGGAGCCGGGCCAGGCACTCGCAGGAGCACCGACTTGTGAAGCCAACGGTAGTGTGAACATCCGAAGTCTTACCCCAGTGGCTGATGTCGCGCCACAGCTGATGGCCGCTTAGGACCCCAGCCAATGTCCAGGTTCTCATTTATGCTCCTGAGTCGAGAGAAGCAAATGTGTGTTAGTTTCTTGCTTAAGGAGATTATGCCATAGCTCGCCATCACTGTGACTTGAACTTGCCACCCTTCAAGGTCCCGGATATAAACACTCCATAGGATGACTTTCTAACCAGCTGAGCTATCACACCACACACACACACACACACACACACACACACACACACACACACACACACACTCACACGCACACACAGACACACACACACACAAACACACACACACACACACACACACACACACACACACACAAACACATAAACACACATACACACACACACACACACACACACAAACACACACACACACACACACACACACACACACACACACACACACACACACACACACACACCGGGCTCTTCTTTATATATAGAGATAGTTTGCGCATGCGTGCTGAAAGTGTGCTGGTACAAAAATTTAATACATTTGTGATATTTGTGCAGGAGGTGTATCTCATGGGGACGTTCGACTTGTTAATGGATATACTATATATGAAGGAAGGGTTGAAATGTATTACAAGTAAGTGATGACTGCCGAGACCATTGTGCAACTCAAGTTATTCTTGTTCTATACAGCGGGAATTGGGCATCTGTGTGCAATGACGGTTGGAATTTTAAGGATGCGAATGTGGTGTGTAAGCAGCTCGGTTACTCAGGCGCTTTTGCTGCCAAAACTCGCTTCGATTACGAGCATAGCTGCGGAAGAAAATGGATGATAAGCAATGTTGTGTGCGATGATTGGACGTCACGTTTTGACGACTGCCATTTCTCAAGTTGGTGGGACGTTCCCTTCTGCAATAAGTCTGGATATGCGGGTGTGATCTGCGGTAAGGCAATCAATAGCAGATGAAATTGCTGTCTTTTGCCTGTGTATAGCTTCGTTTATGTAAGACTTTACAGGATTTACAAATTGCAGCAGAAGCGTGTGGCACACACATACACACACACACACACACGCACACACACACACACACACAGGCGCACGCACGCACGCACACACACACACACACACACACACGCACACACACACACACAAACACACACACACACACACACACACACACACACAGACACAGACACACACAGACACACCGACACTCACGTACGCACGCACGCACGCACACACACACGCAAACACACACACAGACACACACACACACAGACACAGACACACAAACACACAGACACAGACACACACAGACACAAACACGCAGACACACAGACACACGCACGCACACACACACACACACACACACACACACACACAAAGACACAGACACATAGACACACACACACACACACACACACACACACACACACACACACACACACACACACACACACAAACACACACACACACACACACACACACACAGACACAGACACAGACACAGACACAGACACAGACACAGACACAGACACAGACACAGACACACACACACACACACACACACACACACACACACACACACACACACACACACGCACAGACTCACACACACAGACACAGACACAGACACATACACACAGACACACACACACACACACACACACACACACACACACACACACACACACACACACACACACACGCACACGCACACACGCACACGTGCTTTCTATTTGTTGTATAAGAAAGTGTCATATGTGAAAAGATTGAATTTTTCTTCTTCTTTGTATTAGAAAATACACGTCTTTTTACAACCACCGACTGGTGGGAGCATACAACAGTACCACCTAAAAAAGATGATATATCAGGTAAGATTGATCTATCTCTAGTCTTCAAGGGAAACTTCAACGGAAATACAACCTTATCTCAAAATGAAGGCTTTATCGTGAAACTTCGTTCTGCTTTGGTAGCGGTGAAAATTTAGCTTAGGTACGGAGCATGCGCCAGGCTGACACGTTTTGGAGCTATGCTTCACCTACACCAAATGAACTAACCTCAGTTACCTTGCCAGTAAACTACTAAACGGGAATGGTAACTATACGGGAATCTTGTGTTTTATGGTGTTAAAAGAGCTCTTTGTAACGAAAGTAGGATTCCCCTCTCCTCTCACAGAAAATTATGCCAGCGCAATAAAACTCAACGATAATTAGCATCAGTTTTCGCTCTATTGATCTAGGAAGAGAAACACGCACAAGGAACTTTTCTTCGCGTAGGCGGACACGCTCCTTTTTGTTCTCCAGTTATAAATCCACGTTAAATCTAGGTATCAGTCCGGTGAGCTCAGCTTTGACGATCATGCCTTCTAGATGCCGCGATAGAGGATTGAGTATCCGGGAATGACAAAGGGGCGGTCTATTGCCATGTCTACACACTGTGCAGGGTTTAGCTCAACACCCTACCTACTACAGTACTAGCTACACCGTCTACATTATTGCTCCCAGGTTAACACTCTAAGGCTCAAGCCTCAATCAAAGCCATTCTGCACCTGTTACTAATACACCGTTTACACGAGCGTTTGTAAGGGGGCCAGCCCGTACTGGCTCGGTTTCTACGGTACATGTAAATGCGGGCCTAGCCGTGCCGAACCGTGCCAAACCGTGACAAGCCGTGCCAGCTCAGCTCAGTATTTCCAGCCGTGTCAAGTACAGACATGGGCATAATTATGGAGCCAACCCCATATCAGCTGAGGCATGGAAATCAACAATTGCAGATTTATAAATATACCTGCTGACCCGCTGATTTTACATCAAATCATGCTATTTGGGCTATTTGGGTATTTATATTGTGTTTTGACTCTTTGAAAGTCCGTAGCAACAAACGATTAGAGAATGACCAGACTAACCACCGCCACCATACATTGCCATGTCTAAACCCTTCATGTTGTGACGTCACAAGAGCAGACTCACAGTATGCAAGTAAACTGAAACGCATAGTCTCCTCCGACATAAACAAAGTTATTTTATTTTTAAGTATGTTTTTGAAAAGCGATTTTCGTTATTAACTTTCGAATTGATTGAATCGACAGCAAGAAGTAATGATGTAGGTTACACATGATCACCTCCAAGCTCAGACACGTTGATGGCACAATCAGAGCCATTGCCTCACCATTATGACTTGTTTTAAGTTACTAAAAAGTGCAGCTGTTGCTGTAGATGCATGTACTTGCAGTGTCTGAGAAAGTCCAATAATATTCAATCTAAGTCATATGCTCAAGGTGGCTTCATAATAATAATTATTATACCCATGTCTGTACATCGTGTAAATGCATAACGTGCTGGAAAAGAGCCGCACATGCTCATTTCGTACAAATGGCGTTCAACGAGACGAAGACGCTTTGTCTTGTCCGATTGTGGAGCGACCAGGATGTGCAAGAAATTTTTGAACTCCGTAGCTGCAACAGTCGCCAGCCGATAGACTTACGTCTCGTATATGTCCTACGCTTTTCTTGATATGACTGCTGTAACAGCAATAGGAAAAAACGCGAGCAGCTTGGCTTCTATCCATTGCAAACGTAAGCAAACGAGAACTATGTCAATCTCAAGTAACTAACGCACGTTGATGACACGCCCATTACAAAGCATTGGCTCGCCTACAGTGTGTCGTGTAAACGCATGTTAGAATGCTGGGCCGGCGCGGCTCGGCTCGGCTCTGCTCCGCTCGCTATGCGTGCTCGTGTAAACAGGATATAACACTCCGTCCAGCCGCTGTTTGAAAGGGGCATGTCTGCCTACTCAGAGCTCTTCAAGAGAACCTCGTATTTGAACCCTCCGAATGTTTCTTCTGGTAGATTAATGCATCGAAGACTAACACTAATTATCGTTGATTTTTTGTATTTTCTCTAGCCTCATCTTCTGTTAGAGGAGAGTCAAGTCTGCCAACGGCATCTACCATCCTACTTTCGTTGAAGGGAGCTCTTGTAAGGCCGTAAACACAACATCCGTCTATAGTTACCATTCCCGTTTAGTTTGAGTCTAGTTTACTGGCAAGGTACCTAGCCTGCGTTTTCTCCAAAATATCATGCAAAGCGACTGTTTGCCTAAAAGTAGCGCAGCACGAAGTTTCACGCTAAAGCCTATATTTTGAGATCAGGTCGTATTTTCGCTGAAGTTCCCCTTGAAAACAGTAAGAAAAATTGATTTTTAAC
The DNA here is from genome assembly GCF_963422355.1 of Corticium candelabrum. Classification (NCBI taxonomy): domain Eukaryota; kingdom Metazoa; phylum Porifera; class Homoscleromorpha; order Homosclerophorida; family Plakinidae; genus Corticium; species Corticium candelabrum. The sequence goes on along the minus strand of NC_085096.1, from coordinate 5,182,678 downwards.
ATTTGTGTTCTCGAACGTAGAGACACCAATAATCATTGGAGTTACAGTCTCTACAATATTAGCTGTATCTCTATTTGTCGTTATTATAATCGTCGTTATCCGAGTAAGACGCAGACAATCGACGAGACCAGTTACAACAACCACGACGACAGCAACTGCTCAAGTATCCGCTGCACAGCAGGCGCAGGCGCAGTCGGTAAGTTTCGTTCTGTCTGGATATATGAATGTGACGTATCCCAGTCTTCACTTTAATTCTCATGAATTGGGAGCTCCACCTTCGTACGAGGCGGTGATGGGCTATCGAGACAATAGTCAAACAATGAACTTTGGTGAGATGGGTTAACAGTACGTTGACTGATCACCTAGCGGACGATGCATTGAATGGCAATGTATCTCAAATATGACGAAGCTGCCGTATAAAGATATCTCGTCTCGCAGTTTACTGGTATAATGTGTGCAGTTGAATTTTAACAAAATAATAGTGAATGGTTGATTTTATTGATTGGGATATTTTAAATGACATTTTTTAGAATTTGTAGATGAGATTTAATTATTGCTAGCAAATTAATTAATGTTCTGTCTAGCTTATATTGCTATATTGTGAAGGTTAGGGCTGTACAGCCTAGGCCAATATGTCTCCTTTTTCACTTTGCCGCATCGTTGTATTTTGGACACACACACACACACACACACACACACACACACACACACACACACACATGACAAATGGCAAATGGATAAGGAGATGCCGTTAAACGGTATTGTCCCCAGACAGATGGCTGGGTTCCTGTTCACTAAGCAGGAGCTATGGGCAGTGCTAAGCAATCTCCTGCAGCCTGGCCATGTGCTCGCAAAAGCACCGACTGACATACACACACACACACACACACACACACACACACACACACACACACACACACACACACACACACACACACACACTCTCTCTCTCTCTCTCTCTCTCTCTCTCTCTCTCTCTCTTACACACACACACACACACTCACACACACATGCACACACACACACACACAGACCTGCCAAGCCAAATTTCAAATCCTAAGCTAGTTAATTAATTAATTGCCTTACTATTTGAATGGTGCAGTTGATAGCATCTGAATTAACTGAATATATTTGGAAAGGCTACAGAGTCGCAATTGCTAAAGGTTATTGCTATGACTGGCAACTCATTGCTCATGTTCGTGTTAACCGCAGCCATATACCAAACTCTCTCGCGCTAATGTTGCTTGACTAACGAGTCACGTGACGCCATACATATATCTATACTTTCTCTAAAATTGCTTTAAACTCTCAATTCTGCTACCCAGCCAAATTTGTCCACCGCGCAGTCTAGGCAGCACAGATACACATACCTGGATAAACTGATCACCTGACTCGTTACCGCAAAATGTAAGTAAACATGGAGAGGGGCGGCACAACGGCAGCTGCGCGCATGCGGTACAGCCATAGCCGTACATTGCATGTGTATAATCAGACCCTTTCTCTCCGGCGTGCCTGCTTGCTGTATGCAACGACAACGCCGACGCTACGCCGTCTAGCACGAGCACAATTTGACAAAAGACTAATTAATTAAGGTTTTACTGACAGCTTGTCTTGGTCTGGGTTGTTTAGAACTTAATTTGTATGAAAGGCACTCTAAAACCGTCTACTTTCGTACAAAAATATAATTGTAGCGTTGACTACGCCTTTTTCTAACGTACGCTACTAAACATTATTTTATCCAATAGGTGTCTGTTTACATCACAGACAAAGACAATTTGTTTGGCGTTTAGTAGTGTCACTTACCATTAGTGTTTGTACCGTCTCAGTCAATTCATGCTTGGACTTAGTCACTAAATAGGCTTAGCTGTGTTACCCTAGGACTGACCTTGCGTCGGTCTGGACCTTACTAGAGACGAAATTCTAAAAAATATACATCTGGCAGAAACCTTCTTATCAACTGCAAAAGCAACGTTAGAAGCCTTCTTTACACTTGGAAGTTTCGAGAAACATAATTAAGCTACGTTTACAATATGACGCTGGCGAGGACGCTAGCGACGACTCTCAGGCAGGTGTCGTTTTGTAAAAACTCGCACGTCGCGTCACGAGCGTCGTCAACGTCGTCAGCGTCGCCGACGCTAGAGTTGATTTCTAGCGTCCAAACTGAAAGTGCTGTAGCGTCTATCGGAAGCACGTGTCTCTTTTGGACAAATCAGGGATCAAATCCGGGAGTGAAATATTCTGAAGTAACTATGAAAGCGAAGCCTACCGAAACTGTATACGTGTAGGTACGGCTGCTTGCTACAATTTGCGGCAGGTTAAGATACGAGGCACAAGAAAAACGCTTGTAGAAACATATCGAAAAAAGTGGGCTCCAAGCAGCAGGCTAACAAATAATGTGGAAGCGTCTCCGCGACAACTTGCTGAGGGAGAAAACTCAGGAACTGAAAACCAAGTCACAGACTTTTGTATTCATGTTAGACGATCATGATGTGCATACGCGTAGCGGCTCGTCGCTGACACTCGTCAAATGATTGCAAATGGTACAGTTCCAGCGTCACATCTACTCGGCGTCTTCTCGCGAGCGTTCTTGTAGGCGTCGTCAGCGTCACATTGTAAACCAGGCTTTACTGTCAAGATGCTAAGCCAGTCGTTGTCAGACAGAAGTCGTCACGTGGATGTGACGTCATAATACCATTTAAATATATAAATGCATAAATATAATATATCTCTACATCAATTGACATGACAAGAGAGGGGTTCGCTTCGCTCACCAATTAAATTTTAGTCGACTTTTCAGATTGTCTTTCCACGATATTTAGTTGATGCTTTGCTCAGGCTAAATTACTAGAAATAGTTGATTGAAATCAACTATGAATACTTACATATGAACGTGGTCATGACCGCTAAGTAATATTTGTTAGGGTAGAGTTGGTAAGTGTGCTAGAACTGTCTGATCTAAAGCAAAATATTGATATTAGTTGCACTACCAATTGGGTCAGCGTCGATGACTGTGCAGCAAAATATAGAGTTTTGTACAATAGAAGTATTAACTTAGATATTACAAAACTATAGAAGCTGAAGTAATTAGTATTGAGAGCGCACTCAAGCATGCGCACTCTCAATACAAATCATTACAAATGATGATGGCTAGCAGGAAAAGAACGTGTAAGCAATGTAAACACACAAACACACACACACACACACACACACACACACACACATGCACACACACACACGCACGCACGCACACACATGCATACAAACGAACGTACACACAAACACACACACACACACACACACACACACACACACACACACACACACACACACACAAGTGAGTCAGTAAGAATAATCATTAATTTGAAAATAATAATACTATACATAATATAAATTCGGCAAAGCTACTTCGGTAGAGTTCAAGAAAACCTTGCCCCTTGAGCCTTCTGCATGTAAACAATGTCTTGACGCAATGAACTTTCCCTGTGCATCTGTGACGAAACTGTAAACGCCTACTTCACGATTCACGATTATAGGCAGTCAGACGATTCGCAAACAATGTCGGGCAGTGAAGTATCGGCTGAGAAAGTGTCTCGGTAATCTAGACTCTCAAAAACTCTAGCTAGGTCCCGGTCATTTTTAATTGTCCAGGGAGGCTGGCAAAATTTGCCGAGGTCTGCATAGTTTGATATGTGACCCCTGCAAAACATGCCTGCTAAAACTTCTGACCCCACTGTCTGTCGGTTAGCTTAATTTAGATGATCCCCTATATATGTGCACATGCAGTATATATAATCATATAGGTATGTACCATAGAAAGTAGTCTGTTTCAGAGCTCAGGTGTGGCCTAGTATGATTTCTAAAGTTGGCCTTCTCTATTCAATCCGCTGACAAAACAAGTAGAGCAGGAATTGCCGCTTTCAGCAATGCAAGTGTACAAAGCCCTTAGAAATATTCTGTTCTTGCACACAATTCTATTATAATATACAGAGATAAACATCCCTGAAAAATTATGGCCTCCCAACAGGTGACGCAAATGTTTAGTGACCCCTGAAAATCACTAAATTTCAAAGTTATGACCCCAGCAAATTTGAATGGATAAAAAAATTATTAAATAAATAAAAAAATTAAATATAAAAATAAAAATAAATAGATAATAAATATAAATAAATAAATGAATGAATAATAAATAAATAAATAAATGTATATATATACATAAATAAATATATACATAAATAATATACATTTATATATGCCCCTCTAGATTAAACGCCGCCATCGTTCAAACGTTGCAGCTGCATGATCATCGGCGTAGCTATACGGGGAATCGTAGGGCTCAGTGTGTTTTCGCTGAAGTTGTGGGCGTGTTTATATTACATAGCTAAATTATATTGTTTAAAATTTAAAATATTAGTATCAATAAGCAGAGAAAGGCAAAATCAACACTATAATACTGTAAAATACACTTTATGAAATCTAGTGAGTGTATCGTGGTGTAATAATTCTGTACCGTAATTGATTAGGGAAGCATTCTGCCAAGCAAAGACCTTTATGCCAGTCAGTGATAGTCCATGTGTATTTCTCTCTCAGTAACAGCCAGCCCAGAAATTTAATATAAGTAATTGAAATAACTATGCCAGATATAAAGAGTTTACTATATAGCAACAGCTTAATTAATATTAATTAAAAAGTTTAACAAAAGCCATTACTGCATAAAGTCCAACAAAAATTAAGTAACCGTTCACTACTGGCCTACCTAGCGTTCAACCTCAAAACACTTCACACCCTTCTTAATCAAAATAATCTTCAATACTGATGACACTTGAGCTCAATGTTTCACATCCGGGACGTTAAGAATTCGCCGTCTCGTACGAAGGCGGAGCTTCTGATACTAAAGGATTGAAGTAGAACCGTGGAGACGTCAGAGAATCGGACGACACAATAATCACCGAGTCATCTTGTAGTCCAGCGTATACTAATTGAACAGGTAGGGTCGTCGCCCTCGTTCGTCTGCGTCTCACACGGATAACAATAACCACAATAGTAATAAATATCAATGCAGCTGAAACTGTAACTCCGACAATTATTGAAGTAGCTACATAAAGCAATAATCAATAAACACATTTATTAATTAAATAATCGATCAGTCGTATATACCTGATTTAACATCATCTATAAATAATATTTAAAAATTAATATTAATTCAAACACGATTTGCATATAATTAGCGTTTCTTACCGCAAACGACAGCCGCATCGTAGCTGTAGTTGCAAAGGAGACTCTCTCTCGCTACGTATTGGTGATTGCAGTGAAAGAGTGAGTCTTCGAGTCCATTGCAGTTGACGGTGGTCAGTGAAATTGGATGGGACATTGGCGTGTTGGTGTAGTAGAATTGTGTGGCGTGATTGTAACCGAGTTGGCGGCAAGCCACGTTAGCTTCTTGCAAATTCCATCCTCTTGCACAAACGGTACTCAACCTACCACTAAATGTGCAACAGTCACGCATAAATTATTAAATAAACGCATAATTTATAATTACCCAAAGCGCGCATGCGCTAGGGTTACAGTACGCTAAAGCAATGACGGATGGACGAACGGGCAGCCAATTATTATTATTATTATTACAAAATTAATTAATTATTAATTAAAAATGCGGCAAAAAATTTATTATTACAAAACATGTAATCTTAATCATGATCAACATCAATTGCCTTCGTTGTCATTACCCTAGTCTTACTTGTAGAAGAGCAGAACGCGTCCCTCTTTGTCATTCCTGCCACCAATCAATCGAATCTGTTGAGGTGATTGCCAAACGTTAGCGGCAGATGTTACTGTTGTATGCCTCCACAACGATCCGTTGACAGAAGGCGTTTCTGTTGCTTTAGCACTACTAGCAGTAGAATGAAGAGTTGATGCATGTGCCGGAGAGTCTGTTGTTGTAGAAAGCATTGGACATGTCGTGTCTAGTACACATCAATTGTATATATCTATGACACTCTCGGATACAATGCAGAGCGTACGAAGCAAATTTAAAGAGGTGCGGCCTAACGCTAGTTAATAGGCGTGGTCATGTAGCGTGCTCTACCACTAAGCATATAATTACGTGCTTGTGACATAAACAGATGGAGTCGACAGCATATGGTCTTGCAGTTTAGTGAGTCTGCGCAGTACCACGGAAACAGACAGAGAAAGCGCAATAGGGCATGGTTATTCAAGGGAACCTGACATGGTCTGCAGCTGTCAGATACATACATATATATATATATATATATATATATATATATATATATATATATATATATATATATATATATAAAGATATAGCTCGCACCGTCAAATCGCTTCCTACGCCACTGCACCGAGATATCATGTAGTAATTACCTGAACTAATTAATCAATTTTATGCATAAATTATAATTTTTTATAATTATTTAAACTTACTACACATTATGCCAACGTCTTCTATATGAGCACAGTCATGTCTCCCCCAGCCACGAAATGAGCAATCCTGCAGCCTCGAGTCGCTCGCAGCGCAAACGACATCGTCCATCCATATTGGCCCATTACCTACACTCCTCGTAGGTAGCCTACCGACGTAGTCTCGGTATCCTAGTTGCTTGCAGACCACTCGTCCGTTCGTTGAAGACCAACCGTCATCACATACGGTTCCCCATTCTCCACTGTAATAGTGAAACATTTTATGTTTAGCCAATGTATGTAATCACAACCTGAAAACATACTTGTGACAGATTTCCACTCGGCCCCTATCCGGAGTAGCTCCTTGAGTAAGCCTCACAGTTCCGTCTACAATAACAGACACTGTAAGTGTCTATTACCAATACAAAAAGCAGGTCTAACAATGTCATTAATAGTCAAGAGAATCCAAGAGGTGTAGGAATGGCATCCAAGTTAGAGGGAAATCAATGCGCGCAAGCAAAGCCATGTAGCCTCGTGTACCCAAGACGTCTACGCGCAAAATGTTCTACTGGAGGTCTTCGTGTCTTCCACTGTTAGCTCGTTTCATGATAACCTGGTCTATATATCGTGACCATGCATACGCTGCTGATTGGGGGCCTATGGCCCCTGTTGCCCCGTGGCTCCTACACTTAAGGAGACAGTCTATCTAAAATGATCCTAACGTTCTATAGGCCGACAGGAACGTCTACGTAATTTACAACAATGGAGGATTCAAATATATAAGAGAGGTAGGCGCACTTTGCGGCACTGGCGGTGTGACATCACGAAACAAAACAATCAGAGAAAATTCTGTTAACTTAACTTAATTAAATATTAATTACTGATAACAGAAATGACAAAACTCGCAGAAATAATTATCGCATTAATTAAAACATTATCGCATTAATTACTGATAACAGAAACATACTCGCAGAATGCCTCTCTTGAACATACTAAACAGTAATTGATGTTTCCTGTTCCTCACTAGAACACTATAATAATAATAGTACAGATACTAATAATAATGTGTTTAGAAAGTGTTTTATATATGCTAAAAATTTAAAAAAATAATAACAATAATTTCTATATTAATATACCATATGATACCATGTTTTAGATATCAACTTTATCTGGTAATGAGACATTAACGTTTATATACTATAATAACCACCAATGTTCTATACTAAAACCTCGCTAAATTGTCCAAGCATTTAAGTTTGCACACCATTTCTGGTCTGGATCCGCCACTGTACATATACTGTAGTACTTATGTATTACACAGTAAAGTACAACAGCACCTGTTGCATAGCAGAAATCAGTGCTTCCACTGGTTGTAGTCGGACCAGATGTCGTTGGGAAATTATTAGGAGATTCTAAAAGCAAATACAGTGATCAACATCTGATACAATTAATTAATCAAGCAAACGCCGCAATTATAGACGTACGTGGCAGTTAAAAAACAAGTGAGTTCCTCTTTCTTTCTACAAATCAAGCTAAAATTTTCTACGAGTCGAATATCGACGAGAAAGAAGCAAATATTAATTAGGAAACAACAAGAGAATGGCAAGCAGGGAGGATATCTTATAAACACGACAATACAAACAATAATAATGATGTCATGCATTCTTCCCCCTTTCCTCGGCGTCTGTTTATAATTATGCACGATTAACATAATTACTGATAAAAAAATTTTTCGTTCTCTTGAAATGATCTTACCGCAGATGACTCCCGCATCTTCAGAATGCTCGCAGTTGTGAATGCCCCAGCCTGCAAACCTGCAGTCCCCTAAACGTAAATTCCACGAATAGCAATCCACGTTGTCCATCCATATTGTTCCGTTGCCTTGCCCGTAAGATGCCATACTAGTAGCACGACTAGCGCCAGTGTAACCCAGTTGTTTACACACCACATTCGCATCAGTAAGATCCCAATAGTCATCGCACACGGTTCCCCACTCTCCACTAAAGAAAATTAAAAAATGATGTTTGAGTTGCAAAGTGGTCGTAATCAACATTACTTGTGAATAATTTCCACCCTTCCTTGGTGTGGATATTGGCCATTGACAAGTCGAACATCATCTTCCAATGTACATCCTGTACAGTAAAACATAAAATTATAAAAATTACTCAAACTGTTGATTGACTGTTTCTTCAATTTTGCCATCGTTGGTAATAAACGCTAGAATGTCTTCCAACGTTTCAGCTTGGACTTGCGTTCAACTGTTGAATCCATGATTCAATGAGGCAACAAGCTGCCTCGGAATGCATATCATGATAAGCAAGGCAGAGCGCTGCATGGCGGTGGTGCGAATAGCGAGATCTACTGTATCTATAAGCCACTTGCAAATAAGCCCCATTTGGGCGTAACCAACTTACTCCGCCAATTTAAATTGATGTCATGACTACTACAGCCGCTATATAGATAGAAGCAACTTTTGCTGCCTAAATACGCTCGTGATCAACCTCAGGTCCTGAGGAAGCATAGCAAAGGTATTTAGTTACGCTAGGGATATTGGGATGCAGCACGAATCTCTATACTTGGTCTGGAATTCAATCTCTCGTGCTCACTTCCGAGCGTGTCTTACATCGATTTTTACTAATTTTTAGTCGCCAGGGAGCATCTTTCAGCGGATAAAAAGCAGAAAGCTTTCCCTAGATGGTTATAATGTTCGAAAGGATGAATGAGATCTCTCGGTTATTAGTCTGTGCAAATACGCTACTGATTTAGGACAATATATACTGTCTGTATGTATGTACGCGCCTATCTCTGCCGCTCAAGGTTCAATTTACGCCCAAAAAAGCTCGCTGACACCGAACAAGTACGCGCCGACAGTGACATGACCGGATTTCTCCGAGCGAACGGGGTCCCTTCTCGAGGAATCAACGCCCGAGTAAAATTTCTAGACGACGGAAACGCTACATCTTCCGGTTAATTCAAACGCCCATGCGCACCAGTCCCGTGTGAACTGTAGGTGTCGCCGTCTCTCGCAGCGCTTCTGGCGATCGACGATTTCTTGGCTATTGTATATAGCCTCTTCCAGCGATCGCGTTTGTCTCCAAATTATTCTCATTGCATTTGCACAGAATCCGACCTACGCTTTTCCTGCACAAAACGCTACACAGAGAGTGTGTCGATTTCTTCCAAAAAACGGGAGATGAGTAGGAGTATACGGGTGAGTAAGTAACTGCACGTGACTTCCAAGATTTGGCTGCCCGAATATGTAAATCTTCAACAGTTAATAATGTAATCAGCACTGGCGAGTGCAATTAAAACAAAAAATACCTCTAAATAAATTTAGATTTTAAACTAATTAATTAATTAATCGTATTTATGAAAAATTAAATCGTTAGACTTACGACAGATTACGCCTATATCTTCTCTATGAACGCAATTGTGAATTCCCCAACCACGGAACCAGCAATCCTGCAACCTCAAGTCGCTTGAACTGCAATCGACATCGTCCATCCATATTCTCCCACGACCTGCCCCAGTCATTTCTAGGGGACCGACGTAGTCTTTGTATCCTAGTTGCTTACAAACAACTCGTCCGTTCGTTGAAGTCCAGTAGTCGTTACATACTGTTCCCCATTCTCCACTGCGTTAGCAAAACATTTCAAAGTTTAGTCAATGAAAGAGTAAAAGACATACTTGTGGTAGATTTCCACTCGACCTCTATCTGGAGTGTCCCCATCAGCAAGTCTCACAGTTCCGTCACAAGCAAATGGCGCTGCACAATTAGAACACACAACATTGCCATATCACGCGCGTTACATAATGCATGCAGCATCGATTTTCAAAGTCGCTGACGTGGATCCAGATGTTTGCAGTAGGGGGCAAAATGACCTTGCAGCCAGCCACACCTACTTTTAACATTTGGAAAGGCCAATTGTGATTCTAATCAGCCTCGCTGATATGATTATTAGTGACATTGGTAGGTAGGCCTTTGGAGGTTAGCTGAGTTTACTCTAAGTATTTGGTCACGGAAGGCTGGAGGGCCAGCTAGCTGGTTGGGGACCCTCCGCTCCCGGTGGGCCTCCCCATAGATCCGCACCTCCAGAGAAACAGAGGCCATTCTGCGTTTGTGACCACACACGGCACGCTAGCTAGAGACCAAACTATAACTGTGTGTGTGTGTGTGTGTGTGTGTGTGTGTGTGTGTGTGTGTGTGTGTGTGTGTGTGTGTGTGTGTGTGTGTGCGCGCGCGTGTGTGTGTGTGTGTGAGTTACATGCATATTATGTATTTTACATTGTTCAATTAATTAATATCTCATCAACCCACTAGAATACTATACTCGTCTGACTGCTCCAAGTCTCAACTTTGTCCCCTGTCGTTATCCTGTCAGTCACTGACTGCAGTAAAATTTGAACAACTATTTATACGTAACACGTTAATTAAATATTTCAAAAAATAATTATTTAAATTTTACAAAATTTGATACACACAACATACAGACGTCGTACAATAACGTAAACGTATTGATAATATAGAAAACAGAGTACACACATCCACACACACACACACACACACACACACACACACACACACACACACACACGCACGCACGCAGACAGGAACACAAGCAGACACGCACACACACGCACGCACGCGCACACACACACAGACACACACAGACACAAACAAATACACACACACACACACACACACACACACACACACACACACACACAAACACACACAAATACACACACAGACACACACAGACACAGACACACACAGACACAGACACAGACACAGACACAGACACAGACACACACACACACAGACACACACACACACACACACAGACACACACACACACACACACACACACACACACACACACACACACAACTACAATCACACACACATATACGTCCAATAGCAACTTCAAACAGTCGATTTACAAACTCTTCTAAATACGTGGGTGCATGCAATCTCCAATTGCTGTTACAATCGTGCACATGCATTACATAACACAACATCACCTGTTGAAACAGAGACGTCAATGCTCGCACTAGGTGTGAATGGAATGGATGTTGTGTTTGCTGTTGTTGGGTAATCACTTGAAGATTCTAGAACCGAAAAATGCAGTCAACAAATCGCACAAACCCACATGCAAACGCCAACGAGCACCATCAGCTATACACTCCAGTCCACTCAAATTGAGTCAATAAGTACAAATATTTTCAATGATTTTTTGAGGGGTAACCCGCTCGCCAGTGTTTGGAGGTCCGTCCAGCTTTTTCTTGCATGCGCTTGTCTGGTAGCATAGCGTCATCTATTGCCCTCAGCGTTTCCGTGAGGAAAACATGCGTTTTGATATTAATAATATAAATTTATGGGAGTTACTCAGTATGTAGTATCCGAAAACTATATACATTCAGCAATAACGGCAAACACAGCAAAAGCAGAGCGAGTCTAGTCGTCGAGGCGTAGCCGGTCGTCACGTGATGGTATTCAGCAGTGCATGTATATAGTACCCAAGAAGCGTTTCACGCCTGGAGTAATGAAGAAGCACTAAAGTGCTAAACTCTTGGCTGCTAGCTTGGGCCAAGGAGGCATATATGGTAAGTGATAAAATACAAGGTCACGTGGACGCCTCTAGACACCGCATGCCAAGAGATGTCTAGTTAATAAGTCAATTAAATAGACAGCTGGCTGAGAAAGGACAGGTAGTCTTTGTGCAAAATAGCTTCCTTTGTAGCCAAATCTACAAGAAGTAAAGTACGCATACTGCTACGAAAAAACAGAGAGCAGACTGACAGGTGCAGGTGCACGTAATGGCTGCCTTATCAGTGGTTATGCGGAGCAGATAATATCGACCACATCCGTTTATCGACCTGCCCACATCTGGTCGTCGAGTCCTTGGTATACAGCTGTATTGCTATAACCCTAGCGCTTGATGCCTCGGGTTAATGAAATATGTGTATGGGAAGGAGACTGCATAGACACATGCTCAATCTATTGGCACGTGGGATTATTGATATCCGATAACAATGCCCTGCATTCCAATTGTCCGTCCGTAATTCGGTCCGTTCCTTCGTTTGTCCATTCAATCAATGGTCCACCAGACCATACTACTGTAACACTAGCCCATGCGCACCTCGGGTAATTAACAGCAATTTACTATGCTATACTGATTTTCTAACCGCAGATCACACCCGCATCTTCAGAGTGGTGGCAGTTGTGATAGCCCCAACCTGGAAAGCTGCAGTCCTCTAGACGTGAGTCGAACGAATTGCAATCCACGTTGTCCATCCATATGCTTCCGTTGCCTTGCCCGTAATATGCGTTAGTAGTAGCACGACGAGCCCCAGTGTAACCCAGTTGCTTGCACACCACATTGGCATCATTGATATCCCAGGAGTCATCACACACGGTTCCCCATTTACCTCTGAATATACATGCAGCGAATGTTTTGATGTAGGTCTTCAAAAATTATGAGCGATTGCTCACTTGTAGTAGATTTCAACCCTGCCTTCGTATGGGCGTTCTCCCTTGACAAGTCGAACGTTTCCTTCGTATTCACATACTGTACAAAGAAAAGACAATTTTACAAATAGGTGTAGTACAAGTCATTCTATTTTATGTGCTTCGTCTAGCAATATGAGCAGCACTGATTGACTGTGTGTGTGTGTGTGTGTGTGTGTGTGTGTGTGTGTGTGTGTGTGTGTGTGTGTGTGTGTGTGTGTGTGTGTGTGTGTGTGTTTGTGTGCGTGTGGGTGTGTGTGTGTGTGGTGTGTGTGTGTGTGTGTGTGTGTGTGTGTGTGTGTGTGTGTGTGTGTGTGTGTGTGTGTGTGTGTGTGTGTGTGTGTGTGTGTGTGTGTGTGTGTGTGTGTGTGTGTGTGTGTAACTTTATTATACAATATTATACTTTATGATATTACACGTACATTAAAATATGTACTATAAATAATTACTTTGCACTACACACACACACACACACACACACACACACACACACACACACACACACACACACACACACACACTCACACACACACACACACACACACACACACACGCACACACACACCACACACGCACACAAACACACACACACACACACACACACACACACACACACACACACACACACACACACCAACAAACCAACACACCAACATACGGCCAGGTCAGGGGCGTCGGAAGCTATACTAGAAATGTAGTGCTCGCTAAGTAGGCTTGGTTACAAAAACTAACGCACGTTAACCAGGTCAAATTTCAAATCCTGAAACACTGGTTTTACAGCACGTTATTGTACAATGTAGATATAAAATTTGTCAGCTATTTAATCATCTACCGTTACACCGAAAGTAGACTATGGTCATGCAGCCCCTAACACCGCATACTGTACGCACTGAACTATGTAAATATACGGGTACTTGCTATGGCGCAATGATCTAGCACCGAAGTCCCTGTGCCGCATTTCTGGTGAACCTATGCAATCGCCGACTTCACAATTATGAGTGACACAAGCAGCTATATTGTGAATGTCGCGTGCAGTTCAGGAAAGCGTCTCTAGCTAGAGGTAAGGACTTTCAAAAAACGCCTGATCTCTTAGACACGTTATCGAGTCAACAACACATAATGTACTGCACTACTTACTGGTAGAATGTACTACACTACTTACTGGTCAACTGGACATTGAAAAAGAAGCATGAAACTGAGTAGATCATCCAAAGCATCGCACACACCCGGATGTGGCCAGTCACCTGACTGTGGCCAGTCACCTGACTGCATGGATGAGGTAAATGGCGTTTTTATAGTGAGTACGGCAGAAACCAGATACTTTAGTTAATGGCGCGAAGGGTATGGCACGTGACGTTAATAATAATTTGAAATAGTGTGTTTCGTGTGAATAACAAGTGGCGTAGGAAGATGTTCAGGAGCAGGGTCTGTACCTTGGATGGCAAAATGAGTAAGCAAAAACCGTACCTCGCTTGCCAGACCGTAAACAGATTTACAAAAGTCACTTGCACAGAAAACTCCTGCACTGAGCGGTGAGCTGCAGGACCTCAGCCACTTGCTTACTGCACCGGTGTTTGCATCATCAGAGAGTGCGGTAGTATTCTATGTGTAGGAATGCGAAGAATCTAAAATGGCCGCCATACAAAGGTAGCCAAACACGTGCTATCCAGATTTCTTAGAAAACTGACTCAGTAAAGAATCTCAGAGCCACCTAACGCTGGACTGTAAACGGGATATATTTAGTGAATGGCACATGCGCAATATACATTGGGCAGATGCAGAGGTCTGAAAGTTCGATGCTACTACAGCACTTCCCGCGCAATTATCCGACTCAGTCAATCAATTATCCGGTTGAGGCAACCAATTATCCGACTCCTGGTTTTAATTATGAGCAGTGTAGTTACAGAAGCGCATGTTCGAGGGATAATAGCGCTTACTGACGGATATTGTCGCCGTACTAATGCACCAGTAAATAGACAGGGTAATTCTTGTTTTTGCTATACTAACTAATTGCGGAGAAAAAACCATCAGTAATTGTCTGGTAATTAATTATCGCCCACCAGCGCGGATGACCACACCGAGAAATGGCGCAGTTGCAGTTGTTGCAGCGAGGGTCAGAGTCTTGTCACAGCAAGACTGCAACTTCTGCTAGATTTGTGTCCTGACGCACTAAAGGACTTAACAGGTGCTCTATGCCTCAACGCGCTTTCTATCTAACATGTACTCACCGTCAAATCTGCACATGCAAGCAAGACACGAGCAGGGCTGGATCCAGAGGGGGATTCAGGTGGTTGCATCCCTCTTTTCCAATAGGAGTGGTTTAATAATTTCATATAATTTCAATAGAAAAGAAAAAATTATTAATGCAATAAATAACTGCTAACGGTGAACCTCCTCTTTCAAAACTTCCTGGATCCGGCTCTGAACTAGAGAGAATATGTACTGTAGAACTCAGCAGAATTAAAGAGAAGTCCAACAAAAATGAACTTAACTTGTATGAATAGATCCTACGAAGACAAATCGATCGGTATAAGTTACTCCGTTATCTTCGCTTTTGTAAACGAGAACGAGCGATGTTTCTGTGATGTGCAACGCCCACGCGCCTGCTCCGCGCTTCCTGGTCGATTAAGCTCCGCCCACTACAAACGAATCAATGCGTTTATGGATGACTGCTACGGATATATCGAGAATGACGAATGTGAATGCGAAGATACTATAAAGATCTGCCTTCTTGCCGTCAATGGTTCATCTCTAAAATAAAATGGTGTCGGTAGAGCTGTTTTCCCGCCAGACTTTGAAGCAGAATTCGTCAATACCACGGCTTACCTAGAGAACGCGCTTGTGCTTGAGTATTTGTTTATCCTTGTTCTTTTAATATCCGAAGAGAAACGTACAGCGCGCTGTTTGGCGGGAGCTACAGAGGATAAGCCTATTTTCACATCCGGATTGTAACCTTCTACTAATCAGCGGCAAAAGAAAGTGAGCAGACTGGATGTGAGAATAGGAACGTTCTCTGTAGCAGACGCCAGACGGCGCGCTGAACGTTTCTCTTTGGCTATTAAAAGAACAAGGATAAACAAATATTCAAGCACAAGCGCGTTCTCTAGGTAAGCCGTGGTATTGAGGAATTCTGCTTGCAAGTCTGGCGGGGAAACAGCTCTACCGACACCATTTTACTTTAGAAAGGAACCACTGACGGCAAAAAGGCAGATCTTTTATAATATCTTCGCATTCACATTCGTCATTCTCGATATATCCGTAGCAGACATCCGTAACTAGACGCATTGATTTGTTCCCAGTGGGCGGAGCTTAATCGACCAAGAAGCGCGGAGCATGCGCGTGGGCGTTGCACATTACAGTAACATTGCTCGTTCTCGTATACAAAAGCGAAGATAACGGAGTAACTTATACCGATCGATTTGAATTTGTAAGATGTACTCATACTAGTTAAGTTTATTTTTGTCGGACTTCCCCTTAACAACCACGCTATTCAAACACACGTTGTTAGAGTACATGTTACGTCTACAGTCTAAGTAGCTCTAAATTCTCCAGGTCGATCGCTAGGTGATTGTGAATATTTTTTGTTTCACTCAGAATTGGATGAGGGCTCGAAGCTGAGAGTGTCGGTGGTGCAGTGGTCTTTTCTCTCGAGTCAATGAGACTGATGCGAAAAGAAAGACAGCAGAGCTGTTCAGTTGCGGCGCGCTGCATACGCCTGGATCCTCACATTCACAGTTGTAGTAGCATAGTTGTGCTAGCGCTTCCCACGATGCTATCAATCTACATCAAAGAGAGTTTTGACTGTGACCTAGCTAGCGATTCAAGGTGAGAGATTCATTCGCGAAGTGTACAGCTTGCCATAGCGAGATCGGATAATTGGTTTCTCCAATCGGATAATTGCGTAAGACTAGAGGCGCGTCTCTCATACTACGCGCCATTACTCGTGTCAATTCCTCAGGCTAGGTCCTCAGGTTGCTACATCACGCGCGCTAGCTGCTGAGGGTCTGCGGTTTCACACGTGTTTTTGGCGTGCTAGGCCAACAACACGTGTGAAACCACATGTTCCTATGCACATGTTACAGCTGGCGCACGTGGCGTAGCAACCTAGCGCGAAGGACTGGGAGCAAGTCTAGCGCGCCATTACATTAGATCGAAAGCGGACGTGCACAGCTGAGCGGGCGGTTCGTCCGAACCCTCAAACTCCCTGCCTACGGGCCTGAATACATCGTGTAAACGCGTAGGGTGCTGTAAAACGGGCTGCATGCTCATTTGGTAGTCTCGCGTCGCCGCCTTTCCGCACGTACTGCAGCGCGAAAATGGCACAAATAGCGTGGAGCGAGACGAAGACTCCGCTAAGGAGCGACTAAGATGAGCAAGAAGTTTAGCGTTTGAACTTCGTTGCTACATGTGCGCAACAGTCGCCTGGCGATAAACCTACGACGTCTCGTATATGTCTTACACATTTTCGATATGACTGTTGCAAAGCCCTATAGAAAAACGCGAGCAGCTTGGCTTTTGCCCGTTGCAAACGTGAGCTAACACGTGAACTATGTCAAGCTCAAGTAACTAACGCACGTTAGAGTCACGCAATGGCTATTTTCAGAGTGGGACATGCACATTAGCCTGGCCCCTGAGGCATTGTGGATTGCAGCCCCGGATGCACTGCATCACCATACGTCTGGTGACGGAAGCGCATCCAATCCGCACTGCGACTGTTGCGATGCTACGTGCACGTACAGTAAACGATGGCTGGGATACTGGGCTGGCACGGGTTGGCGCGGCTCGGATCGCTATACGTGCTCGTGTATATGCATGTATCGAATGAAGGTGCTAATTTTAGTACAATAGAGTCCCGAATCTAATCTCGGACATTTCCTAATCTCGGTCAATCGTTTTCTGCCAAATAGCTGCAGCAAGACCTAGCTGCTACGCTAGCGTCATAGTCCTACTGGATAGCAACTAGGTAGAGCGGGTCACGTCAGTATCCGTCGTAACGTTGCTGCTATAGAACTTGAAAACTGATCGCACCTATTCTCGGTCACAGAGTATCATATCTCGGTCAGTGCTTGCCATCTCCTTTCTACAACTCCGTTTGAGACGCAAGTCATCTCTGTCGATAGGCTCATTATATGACTTCCTTCCGCCAAATTTTTGGTTTTGTCTTGTCAACCTCTACTCTCACAGACAACGAAGAAGACGGATGACTCACGGGACCTAATCTCGGTCACCTGATCTCGAGTGATTTTCTCCCTTCAGACGCAGATCTGAGGCGTTCTTTTGTCTACTGTTACAGTCATCTCCGCTGGCTACTATACGTACGGGGTGATGTTAGTGCTCATCGTACTGTTGTTACGGCAGAACGTGAAATGTGAGAGACAAATACTCGAACATCCGGGATCATATCTCGGTCAGCCGCTTTCATCGCGTTTCTAAAAGACGAATTGAGACGTTAGTCATGTCTGTTGAAAGGTTCGCTTTGGATGTTTATGCCACTGAATAGCCGCTTTTGTCTCTTCAGTTTTTACTGTTGCAGGGCGGTGAGAAAGGTGATGGCGTATCGGACGTAATCTCGGTCACGCGATTTTGAGAAAGGTGGGTTCCTGAGTAGGTTGTATTGTGTAAATTTTAGTCTACTGTTGTTCTAGAGCTATATTGTCACGAATGTGTGAGTCTAGCGTACTATTTTTAGCACTTCAAACTTGCAACGTGATGACTCTGAATTTTCACATTTTGTTGGCAGTTAATCAGAGAGTATTCCTACCTGTTTCTACATTCTTGACTGACAGATGTTTCTACATTCTTTATCTTGGATGAGATGATTGATGATTTTATCAAGTAGAATTGCACACAAACTGCTTTTTACTTTTATCCCTAGGAGAGTTATGCTGAGAACTTATGAAATGGTGACATGTTGCCAAAGAGAAAACAATCTTTCTCATGAAACGGTTCTGAGTCTGAGACAGCTATGATAATTAGTCCAGTGAAGATATCCAAGGAACCTTCTGTGCATAAAATTAGCTAATTAGCTAAGCAGTGCATGTTGTTGATAATAACTGATGTAGCTGAAATCTTACAATCAACAAGTTGGAATTACGTACATAGTTTATAGGTATGCAGAGTCCTGGCATACTCTTGTGACATTCAACTTGTGCCAGAATGGATTCAATGTTTATCTCCATGGTGATCAATCTATCACTCACAAAATTTGCTAATTATCACTAAACCACATGTACTAAATAAAGGTTATCTTAATTATTATTCAAAAACGTAGTTTAGACAGGACTACTAACAGTCTAGTTACTAGAATCTGCTCTAGTTCTACAAATTCACTACAAAACACTTTCAATCAGCTTTAGTCGACTGTGACCGTATGTACAATGCCCAATGAAGGTAAGGCCACTTATCTGAAAGCTGTAGAACCCAAGAAGTGCGCTCATACTGTGACCGAGATTAGGTCCCGTAGGTCGATCCCCTTTCCCACCGCCCTGCAACAGAAAAACTGAAGAGACAAAACCAGCTATTCAGTGGCATAAACATCCAAAGCGAACCTTTCAACAGGCATGACTAACGTCTCAAATCGTCTTGTAGAAACGCGATGAAAGCGACTGACCAAGATATGATCCCGGATGTTCGAGTATTTGTCTCTCACATTTCACGCTCTGTCGTAACAACAGTACGATGAGCACTAACATCACCCCGTACGTATAGTAGCCAGCGGTGATGACTATAACATTAGCCAAAAGAGCGCCTCAGATCTGCGTCTGAAGAGAGAAAATTACTCGAGATCAGTTGACCGAGATTAGGTCCCGTGAGTCATCCGTCTTCTTCGTTGTCTGTGAGAGTAGAGGTTGACAAGACAAAACCAACAATTTGGCGAAAGGAAGTCATATAAGGAGCCTATCGACAGAGATGACTTGCGTCTCAAACGGAGTTGTAGAAACGATATGGCAAGCGCTGACCGAGATATGATACTCTGTGACCGAGAATAGGTGCGATCAGTTTTCAAGTTCTATAGCAGCAACGATACGACGGATACTGACGTGACCCGCTCTACCTAGTTGCTATCCAGTAAGACTATGACGCTGGCGTAGCATCTAGGTCTGGCTGCAGCTATTTGGCAGAGAACGATTGACCGAGATTAGGAAATGACCGAGATTAGATCCGGGACTCTAGTTTGGCTGGAGGCAAGCGAGCAATCTGGTCATAAGCTTTGCTTTAACTTGTGTGATTACAGTCACTCTCTTATTGCTGTAAAGCGTGCAATACAGCAGTGTATGTTGTTAGACGTAGCCTCGTCCCCTGACTCTCTCGCGCTAGTCTTGTCCGGTGCACGTATGAAAATTCCAGGCGCGAGACTGGAATATTCATACGGGCACCAGACAAGACTAGCGCGTGAGAGTCAGGGGACGAGGCTAGTTAGACGTCCACGTGATTATAAATGGTAGGACTGACGATAAACAGCGCTCTGACGTCAAGAGACAGAGATCAACATGACGCGTTCTCTACAGCACTTGGCAGGCAACTGGATTGTGCACGTCAAACATTGCTCTAGACATGACGTAATTTAGATTACTAACCAATCACCATTCTCGTGTGTGATCATAACGTCTGAAAACCATTAACAACAGTCCCCATTGTATAGTCAATTAATGCACAGAATTCCAATTATAATAATGAGAGTGTTGTATAATTATGCTTTCGATTTTCTTCAAAGTAATAATACTAATATATTGAGAAATGCATTCCTTCAACACAACAGTCAAATAATCATTGATGCATTACCAACTGGTTTCATTAGGTTTCGACTTGCTATCTACATCTAGATAAAAGGAAAGGCAACGGACCATGAAATCACAATAATGGGTCTTCCATCAAACTCTCCAGCCATTTATGAAGCTGGAGAAAGAGTACATCAGATTTCAGTAAAGAAGAAAGATAACTATTCATTTGTACTATAAAGCAAATCCATTTGTGCAACTCTAGACTCACGTGCATCAAGAGTCACGTGTAGCAAAAGTCACGTGTGGCAAGAGTCACGTGTAGCAAAAGTCACGTGTAGCAAGAGTCACATGCATGTTTCACAATGAGCTATGTGTAAGACTTCGAGCTAATGCAGTACACTGCAAACTAGCTCTCAATGAAAACAATCATTAATGCACAAATTCGATTCAAATTCCAGTCTTTTTCACTAACTTCTCTAACGTGCACGAGAAACATAAACAAGCTTGTGCCACCATTCAATGCACACAAAACAATTAACTCAATTCATAAAACCACTATATACCAATAGAGTTATGACTTGCAAGTAACAATAAAAGAATCTAATATAGTGTAGACACAAACCTAAAACACTTATTCCAGCAACAAAGTCTTAGGCCAACGGATTCAAGCGAGTCTATCATTTTAGAGAATTGACAAAATCAGCTTTAGGATCTCCAATGTGAACAAACACATCGTCTTCATCTTCCACTACTTTTCCACCTTTGCTTACATTACGATCTAACACTGATGTATCGTAAGCAAAGTCGGTGTCAATAGCAACGAAATTCTATTCAATCACAAATACATTGATTGAAATCAATGACAAATTAATCCGTTACTTACATCTCCAAGACGTAACGTTGCATTCTTAAACGAAACTCCCTCAATAGCTGGAATAGTTATTCCCGTCTTACCATAAACTAAAATAATTACAAACGTGATTGACCAAGTGGATAGACAACAGACATGTCACGTGATTACCGTTTAATAAAGGAACAACACCGAACCCTATGAGGGCATTTACAGATTCATTGAGTTTGGAAACCTGGGAATTAAAAAAGACAAATTAACAGTTGTGGTTGCTATGGAGATGATTACATTTTCTTACATCAAATGGCCCCATATCTGAATGCACCAGTGATATGTTAGCGCTGTAAAAATGAAAAATATATTGTATAATTGTTTAGACAAGATATTCATAATGACATACAATAGATATGTTGCGTTTCCACTCAGGACTTCCTTTGTTCCGTTTTGGTGGAGCCAAACGTCGGCCTTTGCATACATCGTCTGAAATGTGTTGAACGCATTCAGATATGACTAGTGGCTGCAAGATCAGTAGACAAGCAAGACTACTCATGCACGAACGCACACACACACACACACACACACACACACACACACACACACACACACACACACACACACACACACAGACACAGACACAGACAAAAAACAGACAGACAGACAAACAGACAGACAAACAGACAGACAGATAGACAGACAGACGTATACAATTCATACAGATTTAGTCTCTTGCAAGAGGGGCTGTGGAAAAGACTAATACAGACTCTACTTGTACATGCTAGGATTTCTTAAAGTAAACCAGTCTTTGCAAACAACAAAGTCATAGATCTAGATTAACTAATGGGATTGCCTTACAATGTCAAAAGACAGACAGACAGAGAGAAAGACAGACAGACAGACCGACAAACAGACAGAAAGATAGACAGACAGACCAACCGAAAATAGATAGACAGACAGACAAATAGAGAGACAGACAGAAAGACAAACAGACAGAGAGACACACAGACGGATATTTAGTTGCGCGCGCACACACACACACACAGAGACAGATAGACAGACAGGCAGAAAGACAGGCAGACAGACCAACAAACAGACAAATAAACAGATACACACACACACACACACACACACACACAAATACATACACACTCACACACACACACACACACACACACACAACACACACACACACACACACACACACACACACACACACACACACACACACAAAGGCAGACAGACAGACAGAGAGACAAACAGACACACATGCACACACACACACTGAAAAAACTTCACACATACCACTCTCACAGTAAACGCTGGAGCTACCGTCTTATTATCAAGAATCACAGACACAGCGACATCTCCTGTCGCAGTCAAATTCAGTCCTTTCGGCGTTCCCGTAATCGCAGGCGCTGACGTCGCATTAATAAACAACTGCATCGCCTTGTTAGGATACTTCGCATACAACTAAACAGCTCAACTAAATTAATCAATAATTCCAAACAAAAAACATGCACCAATCAATAGATTCTCTAACTCACTGCAGGCACCATGTTCTTGAACGTTGATGTATTCAATGGAAATGGAATGTCTTTAGGCACCTGAAAGCCACAAACACAGAACACAAA
>NC_085096.1:5134554-5149554 GCF_963422355.1 Corticium candelabrum | reverse complement strand
ATTCACTTATTGTAGAACGTAGCCATGTCTTGAGTCTACGGAGAGCACTAAAACTTCTTTCACTTGTGGCGTTTGTTGCCGGCATTACCAGAATGAGCTTGACTACTTTGATGACTTCAGAAAAAAACTGTCTTTCTGCACTGCTTAAGGATTTGAGGTATACGACCAGAGACCGTACATCCGTCAGTGGCTGTTCAGTACCTGCATGAAGAAGAGTGAGCTGTGTTTGAAGTCGGTCTGGGTGACTGAAATCATCACCATAAAAATTGACAATCTCTTTCAGTGCTTCCGATTGCTGGGGTTGCTGAAGAGAAGTTACAACTGTCTCTAATTTCTGTAACATGTTGAATCCTTTCTGATGAAATCTATCTTTGACTGCTGCTAAAATCAAGTCAATGGCCTTAAAGTAAGCCCTTCGATAGATCTCCTTCACTTCTACTGGATGTACTGTTGCACCTTCTCCTACCTCGAATTGTCTTGGAACTTTCCTACGTCGTGGAAGGGTAGGGGATGGCACTTGAAGTGACAATCTTTTGCGTTCAACGTACTTCCAAAATATATCAAAGCACTCATCAGATCTCATTGACTGGATAGTTGTTGTTGTAGTACTGACTAGCTTTTGGCCTTCGCATGCTGAAATAGTAGAACTCTGTAAGGATCGGGACAGGTTGTCCACTATGTTCAGCAGCTTTCTTCCAAGTTCAACACCATAAACGAAGTCAAATGTGTCCATCTGCAAAGCGATTCCTCCAATTCTAGCTCTCATCTCAGTATCCTTTGTGGCTTCTTTTGCCACATCCCAAGTCATCTGAAGTGTAGTGTAGTTTTCAGATATTGACGTTAATGCCTCAGCCCTGACCGTCCATCGTGTAGGACAAAGAATCCGTAGTCCTGGAGAGCCAGCAGTGACAACATCTTTAAACTTCTTGAAGATGCTTTCACGTTTGGGTGATTTTTTTATCAACTTAGTAATTTCATGTACGGTCTCCAGAGCACTTCGCATGACCTTGATACCTTTCAACACATCCTGAGTCGCTAGGTTTAATGCATGACCATAGCAGTGTGTGTACAACGCACGAGGCTCTAGATCATTTAGTCTTTTTGCAACGCCTGACTTCGCTCCTGCCATGTTACTAGCGCCGTCGTAGCACTGGCCTCGGCAATGGTCAATCCTTAGATTCATGCGTAACAGGATATCTTGAACTGTTGCTAGTATAGAGTCAGCAGAAGTTGAGTCTAAGCTATACAGCCCTATTACTTCCTCATGGACTTCCAGATCATCATCTACGTATCGAAGACAGAAGACCATTTGTTCAGTATTGGACAAATCTGTAGTTTCATCTACCATGATAGTGTACCACTTTCCCGATACCTTCCTAACAACATCTCTCAGAATCATTAATGCCATGATACTGAGAATTTCATTTTGTATACAGGGGCTTGTGAACTTGGCCTGGCATTTGTCTAACCATTTCCAGAGCCTCGGATTGTCTTCAGCACGCATAATGAGGAGTTGCATTAAGTTGGAATCCCTTTCAAGAGCGACACTACCTTCAGGTTTAGACCGACCACGCATGGCGAGACCTTGCCGAGCAAGGTATCGAATGCAACTAATAATTATCTGTAACATATTCCTATTCTCAACCATTTCTTCTGCATAACCTTTCCCTAGCATTTGCCCAACATTCTGTTCCTTGCCAACCACCATATCCATAGCATCACGATGAAAGACTGATTTCTGATGTTTTTCAAATTTAGTGAGTGCTTTCTTCCAGTCTGTAAAGCCAGTTCTCACGAATTTATCGTCCAAGTTCCCAGCGCGCAGAGCAACTGAGCCTAAGTCCTTCTTCTCCGCCACCTGGCAGTAGAAGCAGAAGACTTTGTCATCTGCTTCTTGATAATGCAACCACGGGTATCTTCTATACCAAGAAGAACAGAATGCTCGCTGCTGCTTAGCAAATGTGCGATATGGGAAGGACAGCAAGGGTTGGTGAGGACTCCAAGGCATCAAGGTGGGCTGAGGCTGGGCGCCAGCAACCGGTCTTGTCTCGGAGGCATCAGTTGCGTCTGGCTGGTGAGAGTGGTGGCCGCTTTCAGAACTTGTAGAGGCTGGTCCAGCCACGTTGCTAGTTTGGGCGTGCTCTTGGGCGTCTTCTTCACCTGAGACATTGCTTTCATGGTCAATGCCAGTGGGATAGTTAGTTACACTTCCATCCGGTTGTTGCGCTTTCCGCAGCCACGCTATCAGAGACATTGTGATACGGATGCAGTCGGGTGATGAACGTGCACTGGGCGCATGCGCAAAAGCACAATTAGGCCTCTTGGTTAAGCCCCCCCAGTTTTAGAATTGTGTCTACGCCCCTGTTTGTGGCATAGCTAGCACTTGCAGACAACTGAAGCATGTTGAAAAGGTAAATGTATGGAGTGTTGGTGACGAGTTTCTTGTAGGGTTGTAGTCTGAGATCTACAATTTGCGGAGTGATGACCTTCTACGTAGATCACATGCGCCCATTGGCATTTGCGCGCAGACTAGACTCTGCAGCAAGAAGCGCGCAATGACAAGGGAAGGGGTTGATCTTGACATGAAGCTACGGTTTGGAGGTTCAACTTTAAGCTTCCATGACTATTCTTTTGCAAAAAGATGTATATTCATGCTTGAAGACTTCTCGAAGAGTAGACGGCAGTTTCATGTCAAGATCAACCCCTTCCCTTGTTATTGCGCGCTTTTTGCAACAAAGTCTAGTCTGCGCGCAAACGCAAGTGGCCTCATAGGAGATGCACCTGTGATCTAAGTAGAAGGTCATCTCTCCGCCAATTGTAGATCTCAGACTACAAGCCTGCACCACACCCGTCACCAACACTTCATAGACTTACCTTTACAACATGCTTCAGTTGTCTGCAAGTGCTGGCTATGCCACAAACACTAAACAATGGTGATAGCATCCCGTATGGTACGTTTATTGGATTAGTTCTAACGCTAATTTGATTTTGAAGTTACGGGACACTTAATGACGTTTTGTGTGACAGTGATTACTTTGGGAGTGACATTTAGTGACCATTTAGTAAGGAGACATGGCAGGAAGTAGGCGGGATGATCCCAGACTCTCTCGCGCCTTGAATTGTTATACGGGCACCGGACAAGACTAGCGCGAGAGAGTCTGAGGACGAGGCTAGAACAACACAAGAACACATGAACACCCGAACGGACGAACACTCACACACTATAAATTTGGGCTTGTGACGCATGCGTTTAAACACATGTGCGCCAAGACCCCACTTTCTATACTGACATCTACTGATATGTGCATGCGTTCTGCAGTTTGGGCAATGTTCGTCAATTCTTCTATTTCAGAACTGCCAACTGAGTATCCAACTACTGGCGCAATGACAACATCTAGTCAAATCGCAGCCATGAGATTCGTTGACCCTTGTTATTCACCAGGTGCATTTCTATTGTTCGTCTATCTATTTGTCGCTGCATAAACGCACACATTGTTGTAAAAGATTTCGCTTTTTTCGTTTAATTTTTGAAATATTTTAATTTGTTTTGACCGAATGGGTGTAGAGTGGCTGATCAAATGTTGCTGCTTATGCCCAACAAGCAATCTAGCAATTTGCGAAGTACAGTAAAGGTTGAACTTGACGTTTTTGGACGAACGTAGCTCATAAAGTGGGAGTGATTGTCAAAATAACTACACGTAGTATGTTTCTAATATTTCGTATGAATACAAAGCACATATTTAAAGGCAGCATTTCGACACTGAGCAAGTCGATGAGCGTTTGTGCTTAATTAATTAATTATTAAGTGAATAAACACTGCAAAATTACTTGTTTTGTTCTATTTGTTCAGCTTCGTCTATTGCTGAAGGAAGTGTGAGGCTTGCTGATGGGGACACTCCAAATGAAGGTCGAGTGGAAATATAGCACAAGTATAGGAATTTCCGTTTTCTTGAAACTTCAATGGCTAAACATAAAATATTTGGTTAATAGAGTGGGCGATGGGGAACAGTATGCAATGACTATTGGTCTTCAACTAACGGACGAGTGGTTTGTAAGCAGCTAGGATACCCATACTACCGGGGAAGACTATATAATAGGCCGGGTACTGGGTATATATGGATGGACGAGGTCAGATGCAGTGCAAGCGACTTAAGATTGCAGCATTGCTCATTTCGTGGTTGGGGAAGTCACAACTGTGGTCATATCGAGGATGTAGGCATACTATGTGGTGAGTGCAATCTACTAAGCCATTATATATAAATCTAATTTTACATAAATAAAAATTAATTATAAAAATTAACAATCAAATTTTTTTCGTGAGTGTTTATTGCATTTCAGTTGCTCTATTTAATTAACCGGTATTTTATTTAAATGTTTACATTCGGTTCGCTTCGTATCGAAATTCATAGCAAAGCACGGACATGCAGAACACAAGGCATCTGTTGAGGCATGTCTTATATGGCCACTTTGGTACGTAGGAAAAGTGTGTGTAAGCATTGTATTTTGAATTACAAAGTGTCCAATATAGTTTGCATTTTGTTGCATAATAAGATTATTTGCTTATGAGTGTAAATTGTGTTAGATAAATTGATTAAAGAATGTACAAAATTTTGTGCAGGAACACCCATCAACGGTGACGTTCGACTTGTTAATGGATATACTGCAAATGCAGGAAGGGTTGAAATTTATCACAAGTGAGTGATGATTACGACCATTTTGCAACTCAAATGCAATTTCTATTTCTATGCAGTGGGGAGTGGGGAAGCGTGTGTGCTGAAGGTTTTGAATTGAGTAATGCGAATGCGGTGTGTGAGCAACTCGGTTACTTCAGCGCCCTAACATCCCCATATCACGAGCAAGGCTGCGGAAGAATATGGATGAGCTATATTACTTGCCGTTTCGGGTGGTATTCACGATTAGATGACTGCACTTTCTCAGGCTGGGGCAAACGCAGCTGTAGTCATTCTCGATATGCGATTGTGATCTGCGGTAAGACAATCACTATGGCAGAGGAAGTTGCTGTATATTGTCTATATATTCTTTTGTGTAAGAATTTACTTTTTAAAGTCTTTATTAATAAATTGCAGCAGAGACGTGTGAAAGAATTATTAATAGACAATTGACTGATGACGTCACGTTCAGCTTACTAACTGTTCATAGAAGAGTGTTAATAATTTATTAGTAAAATAGGAAGTCGTCTACTGTCGACGTCTTTTAACGATAATGGTGGTTATAAGAGTTTGTGTGAAAGATTATATGTATGTTCGTCTTCAATTCACACATACACGCACGCACACACACACACACACACACACGTGCTTTCTATTATGTATAAGACAGAGTCATATTTGATAGATCCACGGTCTTATACAACATCTCCGATTAGAGAAGATGATAAATCAGGTAAGATTTATCTATTTCTTGTTTTTAAAGAGTAAAATGTATATATATATTTAATATTAATGTCGTATAGCGACTTCAATAATTGTTGGAGTTACAGTTTCTGTAATATCGGCTGTATTGGTATTTGTTATTGTTTTAATCGTCATAATCCTGGTAAGACGCAGACAGGCGACCACTACAACAACGACGACAACAAGTGCTCAGGTATTAGCTGGACGACCGGCGCAAGCACAGTCGGTTATTTTCGTACCATCGGCATATCTGAATGTGACATATCCCAGTCTTCACTTCAATTCTAATGAATTGAGAGCTCCGCCTTCGTACGAGGCGGTGATTGGCTATCGAGGCGATGGTCAAACAGTGAACTTTGGTGAAATGAATCAACGAACGTCGCTTGACTCTGCATTGAATGACAATGTATCTCAAATGTGACAAAGCTGCCGTTTATATATCTCGTCTCGTAGCTTAACGTTGTAATGTGTGCAGTTGAATTTAGCAATAATAATAGTGAATGGTTGATTTTACTGATTAGTATATTCGAATGACATTTTTTAGACGAGATTGGATTATTGCTGAAAAATTAATTAAAGTGCTGTCTAGCCTTTATTGCTATAATGTGAAAGTATCTTAGTGCTGCACAGCCAAAGCGAATACGTCTCTTTCTTCGCTGCGCCTCATCGTTGTATTTTTCTAACACACGCACACATACACACACGTCAGCAAGCACACACACAATCACAAATACAAACACACACACACACGCACACACACGCACACACACACACACACACAACTGCCAAGCCTAATTTCAACTCCCTAGCTAGTTAATCGATTAATTGCCTTGGTATTTGAATGTAAATTTTGAAAACGGTCGGAAAAGGCTAAAGAGTCGCATTGCTAAATGCTAATGCTATAACTGGCAACTCATTGATCATGTTCGCATAAAAACTGCAGCCATGTACCAAACTCTCTCGTCTAAGGTTGTTTGCTAATGAATCACGTGATGCCATGGTTTGTACCATACCATTAAAGGTCTGCTTCATTTCAAGTTTAATTTACAACGTGCAGGCCACAGGTAAGTAATCTGTACATTGGTTACATTCTGTCTAGTTGACAATTCCGCCAGGCTAACGGGCTCGAGCGCTAATTTAAACTACTACCTAAAGCACTTTCACAACAAGGATCTGTACCACTTTACCAGATTGCCTTTTGGTATTGCCAGTGCAGAAGCGGTGTTATAAAAATTTGATGGATCAGATATTACAGAAAGCAGAAGGAACAGGTTGCTACTTGGATGATATATTTGTCACGGGCAAGAATGATGAAGATCATTTCAAGTATTTGTCGTTCGTTTTAAAAAAAGACAAAGTAGCGAGACGGCAACGTTTGGACGGCGACAGAGACAGAGCGGCGAGAGCGCGTGCTGAGCAAGTAGTACATTCGGGACCTCGCAACAAAGATTTTACGTGACGTGTCCACAGACCTATCTTTATACTGCAGTATCTTGGCCGTACTAAGGACGGGCCATGGATACTAGTTTTGAAATAGATTCAACTCTAACTGACAGTTCACGAGGTTACCAGAGACGAATTACCTAGAGCAACCAATTTAGGAAAAACAGTAGTTGGTATCTAAGCAAGAAAGTTTCGTAGATAATTAGTTAGTATTGATTTTTGTCGACACCTTGCTACAATCAAATTGGTGACTACGAGCCTGTTCCGTCTTGCGAAGGCAAAACGGGAATATTGGCCGTATAATATAGTGTAATGAACACAATCTGTTATAGCTAGACAGTAACAATTTGTAAACTTTACTTTCAATTTTATTAAAATAGTTTAAATTTTAGCTGATCAGAGCTGCTGTAGCTTATGAACGTGTCTGTTTTATTGTGTGTGTGTGTGTGTGTGTGTGTGTGTGTGTGTGTGTGTGTGTGTGTGTGTGTGTGTGTGTGTGTGTGTGTGTGTTTGTGTGTGTGTTGAACCTCTACTACTAGAAGCTCAATGTGATTTTCGTGCGGGTAGAGGAACGATTGATCAAATATGGTTGGTTCGTCAGTTAATTGAAAAGTTTATTGAACATGAGTGTGCTGTCCATATTTGTTTTGCTGATCTGGAAAAAGCTTTTGACTCCGTACCTAGAGAAATTCTCAGACTACTTTTGAAAGAGAGAGGCATTGAGGAACAATTTGTACAATTGATTGTTGACATTCACGATGGAACACATTGTGTTGTCAAATATATTGGTGAGAAGTCATAAAAATTTGAACTTACAAATGGTGTACGTCAGGGTTGTGGTATGTCTCCTGTATTATTTAATCTCGTCATGGACAAGAAGGTATGTGAAGCACTAAACAAAGCTAAAGTTGGCGGAGTAGAAATTGAATACTGGAAACAGGGAAGTCTCTACATGAACTACAAAGTCAAAGCTCAAGGAGCTAGTGTTATTAAAGTTGCTATGTATGCTGATGATTTAGCTTTAGTTGGGAAGACCTCGGGTAAACTACAAAAGTTGGTAGACAATCTACATGAGTCATGCTGTAAATGGAGAATGAAAATCAGCATCAAGAAAACAAAAGTTTTGAGCATTGGTTACGAGCAGGCACGTATTCTTCTGGACGGTTCTGTTCTTGAAAACGTTACAGAGTTTACTTACTTAGGGAGTATCATGAGCCAAGATGGTGGATGCATTGCTGAAATTGATGCTCGTATGAGCAAAGCAAGTAAAGTTTTTTGGTTCCTGGAAGAAAAGGATATTTACCAACAGGCAGTTTTTAATCTCCACAAAGATGTAAATTTTTCGTGCTTTGGTGAGACATGTTTTGCTATATGGATGTGAGACTTGGTCCGTTACAAAACCAAACTTGCAACGCTTAAATACATTCCACATGCGGTGCATTCGATCGATTCTTGGTGTCTCAAGATGGAATAAAATCAAGAATTCAGACAACGAGCGTGTGAAGACCCTGTTGCTATGACAATACAGAAACAATGATTGCAATGGCTGGGCCATCTGCTACGCATGAGTGACAATCGTCCCCCAAAACAACTACTTTGCAGCAGACTTAGTAATGCAACAAGACCGACACATGGGCCTAAACAGAGATGGATAGATGTTGTCACAAGAGACCTCAGATCATTACATATCAGTCTTCGTGATGTTGATGATCGCGCTGCTTGGAGAAGCGGTATTACGCTGCGTTGCCATAACCCATAGTGGGTATGGTGGAATCAAGGTTCAAGGTGTGTGTGTGTGTGTGTGTGTGTGTGTGTGTGTGTGTGTGTGTGTGTGTGTGTGTGTGTGTGTGTGTGTGTGTGTGTGTGTGTGTGTGTGTGTGTGTGTGTGTGTGTGTGTGTGTGTGTGTGTGTGTGTGTGTGTGTGTGTGTGTGTGTGTCTGCTTGTATGGGAAAACGCATGGACCTAGGAACCCTTACTCTTTTTACTCACACATACCACACTGATATATGTACGTATACTTCAATTTGGACAATGTTCGCCAATTCTTCTATTTTAGACCCTTCAACCATTTATCCCATTACTGAAGAAATGGCATCATCAACTCCAACAGCAGCCTAGACGGTCTCTGACCCTTGTTATCCAACAGGTGCTGTTGTATATGTTCTACTACATATGAATAAAATGTAACTGTAGTTTTAAGAAATTGTAGCTGCAAATTTTTATATTTATTGTACAAATATAGTATATTTATAAAGTCAATGTTAAATATCTAGTATGTTTGATTTCGACTCTATATAGTTTCTAATATATTAATTAATGCGTCGCATATATTTAAATGCATCATTTGTATTGTGTAAAAGTCAGTGTTTTCTTTTATGATTGAGTACATAACCTAAACGCGGCAAAACTAATCAATGTTTTATTCTAATTGCGCAGCATCTCATACTATCGACGGAAGTGTGAGACTTGCTGATGAAGACACTCCAAATGAAGCTAGAGTGAAAATATATCACAAGTATAGGAATTCAGTTTTTCTCTTATTAAAAAATTAATATAATAAATAAACATAAAAACATTTTGTTAATTCAGTGGTGAATGGGGAACAGTATGCAATGACTCTTGGACTTCAACTAACGGACATGTCGTCTGTAAGCAACTGCGATACAAATACTACGTTAGTACCTATAGGCTATCTACCGGTACAAATTACCAGGTGGTGAGAAAGTATAGATCGACAATGTGGAATGCAGTTGGAGCGACTTAAGATAGCAGGATTGCTCATTCCTGGTTGGGGAAGTTACAATTGTGGGCATAGCGAAGATGTAGGCGTAATCTGTGGTAAGTGGAATCAAACGTAACCGTAATTAAAATTTTAAAAATTAATAAATTAAGCAATTAATGAAATTTATTAATACAATTAATTAATAAATCTATTATGTATATTAACAATGAAATCGATTTTGTAGGTGTTTATTGCATTTAAGCAATTATACTTAGATTTAATTGAGCGATATTTTATACAGACATTCTCCACGGCTTGTTATCCGAATTTTAATAATCTTGTCTAACTTACTACTTTAATTCATTTGCATCACCGAAGCGTAGAAACAAATTTAAAGCGGTGCAGCCTAACGCGCGCTAGTAAGCGTGGTCATTTAGCTTGCTGTACCATTAACACTGAAAGTGACATAAAACAGATGAAGTCCGCAGCACATGATCTCGCAGTTTAGTGAATCTAATATCTTCTAATATCAATGTATTAAGCAACTCCAAATATTGAAGATACAATCTTTGCATTATGTGTGTATGTGCATTTGTTGTTGTTACAATCATTCTAATCCTCGACGTCGCTAATCGGTTAAGACGTAGACAATCGACCAAACCTGTTACTACAACTACGACGACAGCAAGTGCTCAAGTATACGCCGGACAACAGGAGTAGGCGCAGTCGGTAAATTTAGTTTCGTCTGCATGTCTAAATGTGACGTATCCCAGTGTTCACTTTAATTTTGATGAATTTGGACCTCCGTCTTCGTTCGAGACGGTGATTGGCTATAGAGCCAATAGTAAAACAGTGGACTTTGGTGAGAGGAATTAACAGTCGACTGACCGGTTAATACCGGACGATGGTTGGATGGCAATTAGTGCATTTCGAATGTGGCTACGCTGCCGTTGTGGTGTGTGTATATATGGATGCTGTATTAAACGATTGATTTACTGATTTTTAAAAATTTGAATTGAGATTTTTTAGTACCGAATTATTGCTACCATATATGTTGTTCTAGTGTACCTTTCGCCGACCTTTGAATCGCTACAATTGAGTTTCAACCGTATCTATAGAGAGTGAATCACTCACACATGGTGACCATAGAGCTCAATCTACGCAGTAGACTCCACTCAGTCTCCTTCAGTCCTCGTCATTTCCCGGATAGTCAGTCCTCGCTGCTCCGTCTGCTGTTCTGTCAGTCTGCTCCTCGCGCGCGTTACGAGTGGCTGTGCAAGAGACTACGTGACTCGATCCAGACTTTCTTTAATCTTATACCAGACAATCAAAGCAAGCATCGACGAACCAGCAGAATTTTTGTGAAAGAATCACACACAGTGAACAGCATGAGGCATCAAAACGCATCATGGCAGCGATGGTGCGTCATCATGACGACACTCATCACTTTCAGCACGATTTCAGGTTGGTTCACATGCCCATTTATTACTCCAGTGTACAGAGCGTGTAATGTGTTATATTACCACTACTGCACAACATTCACTCTTACACTTCTGGTTCTCTACAGAATCGGCCAACACGAAGTGCGACTTCGAGTCTGGATTTTGTGGCTGGAAAAACTTGCCCCGCAATGACCTGAACTGGACACTGATGAGCGGCTCAACGCCATCTATTGGAACGGGCCCTAGTACGGATCACACAAAAGGAACATCCTTAGGTGCTATTTTGGTTTTCTGTTAGCAGTTTTCACATCCTGTACTTGCCTTGCTTCTTCGTCGGAAGACGAATTATAGTTTATTTTTGGTTGTCTGGTCCAGTGCTTCAATGCTTATTTTTATGACTTATCTGGCTTGTTCTCTGTCTGTCCAGGTGTCTGTCTGTTCTATGTTTGTCTGTCTGTTTATCATTTTGTTTATCTGGCTTGTTTGTCTGTTTGTTTGTTTGTCTGTTTGTTTCTTTATCTGTTTTAGTTTGTTTGTTTGTTCATTTTTTGTGTGTTTTTTGTTTGTTTGTTTGTTTATCTAGGTGTCTGTATGTTCAATGTTTGTCTTTTTTTCTTTCATCTGTCTGTCTATCATCTTGTCTTTCTGTCTCATTTTGTTTAGTTGTGTTTGTCTGCTTGTCTGTTTGTTTGTCTATTTGTTTGTCGGTTTGTTTGTATGTCTGTTTGTTTGTTTGTTTGTTTTTTTATCTAGGTGCCTGTGTTCAATGTTTGTCTGTTTTTTTTTCCATCTGTCTGTCTATCGTGTTGTCTTTCTGTCCATCATTTTGTTTATCTGTTTTTGTCTGTTTTTTGTTTGTTTGTTTGTTTGTTTGTTTGTCAGTTTGTTTGTCGGTTTGTATGTTCGCCTGTTTGTTTTCTTTTTGTTTGTTTGTCTGTTTGTTTGTTTATCTAGGCATCTGTGTGTTCAATATTTGTTTGTTCTTTATTTATTTGTCTGTCTTTCTATCATATTATCTGTCTGTTTGTTTGTTTGTTTGTTTGTCTCTTTGTATTTTATTAAATTTTAGTTGTAGAATAAATGCTTGATATGCTAGGTCATTACGTGTACATTGAGACGTCAAGAGCAAGTAATACACAAGCTGTACTTGCAAGTTCTGCTGTGACCAACTCAAATCAAATGACCTGTAAATTGTCAATGGCTTATCACATGTACGGCTCACAAATTGGTACATTGGAAGTGATTGCTCACACTACGTACGGAAACTCTTCATTATGGAGTCGTTTTGGCAACCAGGAGAATCAATGGTTAACCACTATCGTTGACTTTGGAAGCATAACTGGCTCGTTTGAAATTTATTTGAGGGCTTCACATTCATCTGGCTTTAAAGGAGATGTTGCTTTGGATGATCTTTCACTGACTAATTGTCCTCCAGGTCCGTATGATTTTGCTAGTAATCAGAACTGAAAGTGCTAATTGCTTAATGAATGACATCATTTCAGTAGGGCATGTAGTTATATACCTGTGCTATATCCGTCCAAATACAAATCCCACCAAAATTAAGCTCTGGGGCTTTATTTCAAACCACTTTACAACTTAGTCTGAATGTTGTTCTTGATAAAAGACTCAGACTGAATATAAGACTTACTTATGCAGTCTTTAGCTGCATGCATGCAGGTGGTATTTGTTTCAACCTTCAGAGCTACCTACTCGACCATTCGTTTGAAATTATCATATATTCGTTGAAGTCTGTAGGAATCACTACCAACGTTGATGACATGACTGGCAGGATGCATGAAGGACAAAAGCTCTCTGAAGCAAGTCAAAGTCAAACATACGACAAATCACAATCAGTGGAAGCAACTGAGCTGATGCCGGAAGATGGCACACAACAGGAGGAAGATCATCTAGCACTTTCAGAAGAATCAGACTTTGAAGGCTTAACTGGACTACTTGCTGCAACTTTTATGTAGCTTGTACCACGTGAACAGATACGAATAGTGTACATAATTGAGAAGTGAAACAACTTGCAACTCTCTAGCATGC
Organism: Corticium candelabrum; assembly: GCF_963422355.1. NCBI lineage: Eukaryota > Metazoa > Porifera > Homoscleromorpha > Homosclerophorida > Plakinidae > Corticium > Corticium candelabrum. Next base: position 5,136,486 of record NC_085096.1, on the reverse strand, counting down.
AGTCAATATCTTTGTACCATATAAGCCTCTGTCTAAATGCATGCCCCAAGTCTTTCATTAGTACACAAAAAGGCGTATTGAATTTTATCGTTTTCATTCAACCCAAGGACTTGAATTTGGACTGATGTTATATCCTAAATAATACAATGAGCTAATGTATTTACCTGTAGAATCATCCAATACAGTAATTATTTATTAGTAATTAATAATAACAGTTACAGTCGCTTGTCACTTACCCAACGTTCACTTATCCTGACAGGTCAAGCTTACCACATAGTTGATGATATGACAGATAATGAATACATCCTGTGTATTATATAAATTCACAATCAATCATGAAAAATATAATTTTTATCTCTAGATCAATAAGACATTTTTTTGTTCAAATTTACATCTTGTGTTTGTCTATGTGTGTGTGTGTGTGTGTGTGTGTGTGTGTGTGTGTGTGTGTGTGTGTGTGTGTGTGTGTGTGTGTGTGTGTGTGTGTGTGTGTGTGTGTGTGTGTGTGTGTGTGTGTGTGTGTGTGTGTGTGTGTGTGTGTGTGTGTGTGTGTGTGTGTGTGTGTGTTTTCAGTATAACTAATGTGGAAAATGCCGTGTAATATAAACAATAGTTGAGTTTGTAACAGTTTCTGTTATCCAAAATATTAACTTATCCAACAGAGTCCGGGCCCAAGGGGTCGGATAAGCGCCACGTGACTGTATTAACACTTACTGAAAGATGCAGCGTCTTAATACAGAAGTTTAAAAGATTGGTTTAACGTATTGAATTCGTGCAGACGACAGACATGGTTTTGTACTTCAAATTGTTACAGCTATTGTTATTGCTCATTTGTAGGTTCTCCACTTCCTCCACCAACTTCATTCCAGCCTCAACCATTTCCTAGTGAGTTTCAACTGTATGCTCCACTTCTCTTAGTACTTGCTCACTATTTTAATACTTACAGACACGACATGCTCGTTTGAAACCAATCGTTGCGTGTGGTCCAATGATGTCTCTAATGATGTTGATTGGGTTATGCGGCAAGGAGGTATTGCTTCATATCAAACTGGGCCTACTGATGATCACACATACCATAATGGCAGTGGTAAGAAAGCAAACAATTGATAACACACAAAGTTGATTTAAGCATTTATTTATATGTTTTTACTTCGTCAAGTGTTTTTGTGTTTGTTTGGTTACTTGACTGCCTTTTCTTCACTCACTTGTTTCTTTTTAATTAAATACCAACTTGTATGTGTGTAGGTCCGGTATGGTGTGTGTGTGTGTGTGTGTGTGTGTGTGTGTGTGTGTGTGTGTGTGTGTGTGTGTGTGTGTGTGTGTGTGTGTGTGTGTGTGTGTGTGTGTGTGTGTGTGTGTGTGTGTGTGTGTGTGTGTGTGTGTGTGTGTGTGTGTGTGTGTGTGAGTGTGTGTGTGCGTGTGTTTGTGAGTGTATGTGTGTGTGTTTGTGTGCTTGTGTTTGTTTGTTTGTTTGTTTGTGTGTCCATCCGTGTGTTTGTTTGTTTGTGTCTGTGCGTGTGTTTGTTTGTGTGTGTGTTTTCATGTGTGTGTGTGTGTGTGTGTGTGTGTGTGTGTGTGTGTGTGCGTGCGTGTGTGTGTGTGTGTGTGTGTGTGTGTGTGTTCATGTGTGCACAGGTAAACATACACTTGCATGAGTGCTAATTGAGTTTATACATTTATGTGTGTTGTTTGTTTGTTGGACCATAATTTGTTGTGTACGTTTACTGTTTTGTTGGTTATTTGTGGTCAATCTACTGCCTGCCAGCTGTGCATTTATCTATTTCTCTGTTTGTTTATGTGTCTGTTGATTGCTACACCAATTCTGTATCAATCCTTACCATTTAATGTTGTTCTCTACGCTTTTTATGTCTTCCTTCTTTTCCTTTTTTGTGCTTCTATTTTGCTCTATTTACAGGTAAGTACATCTACTTT
>NC_085096.1:5108593-5131093 GCF_963422355.1 Corticium candelabrum | reverse complement strand
TCGGTTCGCTTAGTATCCGAAACTCATAGCGAAGCACGGACCTGCAGAACACAGGGCTTCTGTTGAGGCATGTCTTGAATGGCCACTTTGGTACGTAGGGAAATTGGTTGTAAATATTGTATTTTGAATTGCAAAATGTCCAATATGGTTTGTATTTTGCTACATAATAAGATTATTTGCTCATGAGTATAAAATTGCGTTAGATAAATTTATTAAGGAATGTGCAAAATTTGTGCAGGAACTGCAAGCGACGGTGACGTTCGACTTGTTAATGGATATACTGCGAATGCAGGAAGGGTTGAAATTTATCACAAGTGAGTGATGATTACGACCCTTTTGCAACTCAAGTGCAATTTCTATTTCTATACAGTGGGGAGTGGGGAGGCGTGTGCGCTGACGGTTGGGATTTGAATGATGCGAATGTGGTGTGTAAGCAACTCGGTTACTCACGCGCCCGTACTCTCTCATCTCACGGGCAAGGCTGCGGAAGATTATGGATGAGCAATATTAATTGCCAATTTGGACGGTATTCACGTTTAGATGACTGCACTTTCTCAGGCTGGGACGTACGCAGCTGTAATCATTCTGGATATGCGGATGCGATCTGCGGTAAGACAATCACTATAGCAGAGGAAATTGCTGTCTATTGTCTATAGATTCTTTTGTATAAGAATTCCCTTTTAATATCAGAATTTATAAATTGCAGCAGAGGCGTGTGAAAGAGTTATTAATAGACAATAGATTGATGACGTCACGTTCAACTTACTAACTTTTAATATTAGAGTGTTAATAATTTATTAGTAAAATAGGAACTCATCTACTGTCGACGTCTTTGAACGATAATGGTGGTTGTAAGAGTTTGTTTGAGCGATTATACGTATGTTCGTCGTCAATTCACACACACACACACACACACACACACACACACACACACACACACACACACACACACAAACAAATAAACAAACGTGCTTTCTATTTTAGTATAAAGAACAGTCATATTTAATAGATTTATTGTCTGATGCAACACCAGCAGTGCTTACAGAAGATAATAAATCAGGTAAGGTTAATCTATTTCTGCTTTTGAAGCAGTAAATGTATACATTTCTTTATTATTAATGTCGTATAGCGACTCCAATAATTGTTGGAGTTACAGTTTCTGTCATATCGTCTCTATTGGTATTTGTTATCATTTTATTCGTCGTAATTCGGGTAAGACGCAGACAGGCGACCACTACCACAACGACGACAACAAGTGCTCAAGTATCGTCTCGACGACCGCCGCAAGCACAGTCGGTAATTTTCGTACCATCTGCATATCTGAATGTGACATATCCCAGTCTTCACTTCAATTCTAATGAATTGAGAGCTCCGCCTTCGTACGAGACGGCGATTGGCTATCGAAGCGATAGTCAAACAGTTAACTTTGGTGAAATGAATCAACAGTACGTCTCTTGACTCTGCATTGAATGGCAATGTATCTTTTGACGAAGCTGCCGTTTGTATATCTCGTCTCGTAACTTAACATTGTAATGTGTGCAGTTGAATTTTAACAAAATAATAGTGAATAGTTGATTGTACTGATTAGTATATTTTGAACGACATTCTTAGATGAGTTGAATCATTGCTGGTAAATTAATTAATGTTCTGTCTAACGTGTATTGCTATAATGTGAAAGTATTTTAGGGCTGCACAGCCAAGGCGAATATGTCTCTTTCTTCTCTGCTTCGCATCGTTGTATTTTGGGAACACACGCACACATACACACACGTACGCGAGCACACGCACAATCACCAATACAAAGACACACACACACACACACACACACACACACACACACACACACACACACACACACACACACACACACATCTGCCAAGCCTAATTTTAATTCCTTAGCTATTTAATTGATTAATTGCCTTGGTATTTGAATGCATATTTCGAAAACAGTTGGTAAAGGCTAAAGAGTCGCAATTGCTAAAGTTTAATGCTATAACTATCAACTTATTGCTCATGTTCGTATAAAACCGCAGCCATGTACCAAACTTTTTTCTTTAAGGTTGTTTACTAACGAGTCACATGATGCCATGGTATGTACCATGCCATAGGCAGGGCTACAAAAGTGGGCCTTTCTGTTATCCGAATTCAAATACGACTTTATGTTCTAAGGGTCCGCACAGCATAGGAATGCTGATTGCCTATCGAGGTTACCTCTAGATACCTGTGTGCTAGATATGGTAAGCTCAGCAGTAGCTAGAAAGGCAAATCTCACTCAGGTTACAGCTCTTCCAATTACCAGCAAAGAATTAGCAAGAGAAACCAAGAATGAACTGTTGTTGTCCAAGGTTTTCATTTATACGATGCAAGGCTGTCCTCCCATAGTAGGATCCTACTTACTACCGTTTTTCCGAAAAGAATCGAATTATTGATAGCAGAAGGCTGTCTTTTATGGGGAATTAGGGCAATAATTCCTCTAACTTGCCAGACCAGCTCTTAGATGAACTCCATGTATACCATATCGGAATGGTCAAAATACAAGCATTAGCTCGGCAATACATGTTGTGACTCAAGGTTGATGCTGCTATAGTGCAACAAGCAATGGCATATCAGTCGTGTCAAGCAACTGCAACGTTTCTTCCACGTGTAAAACTCACATCTGTGGAACTGGCCAAGCAAACCATTCCAACTCATTCATGTGGATTTTGCTGGACCATTCATGGGTCACATGTTTTTATTGATCATTGATGCGCATTCGAAATGACTAGAGTTTTATAGAATGTCCAGCACAACCGATGAAAAGACAATCGACATGTTTCGAGATGTGTTCTCTCGATTTGGCATATCGAAAGTGCTTGTTTCGGACTACGGTTTACAGTTCGTTTGAGAAGAATTGGCAAGATTCCTTCTATCAATGGGAGTAGAACACATGTATTCATAACCCATCACCCACAGTCAAATGGCGAGACAGAAAGATCGGTAAAACGCGCAAATGAGCCATGAAATCTTTGAAAGGGAGAGAAGAAACATTGTTTCAGAATTTATCAACATTATTGTTTTAGTATTGCAATACCCCCAAAGTCACTACATAAATCACCCGTTCAGAGTTGTTTCTGTGCAGGCGAGTTTGTACTAGATTATCTTTACTAGCTCCGAATAATGCTGCAAGAGTCCGGAAGAAGCAAGCACAGAGCACTTAGTCTGGCGTAAATAAAAATGTTGAGGGAGGAGATACTGAATGGGCAAGGCCTATGGGAAGGGTCAAGATTGGGAGAAAGGTTTGGTAAACAAGAAGCAAGTAGGAGCAGATTATGAAGTCCTGATTGATAAACAATTGTGACATCGCCATGCTGACCGGCTGAGGAAGAGGATGTTGAAGAAAAAGATGCAAGTAGTTACATAAACCTGCAGCCGCATTTGAATGAGCTTTTTTAGGGAATACTCTAGTAGGGTATTTACTGGACATAACAGTTTTACCATCACAGTCCGTCTCAGGCTTTGCCACATCTGGAAACTCGACTTCCTCTGCTGAAGCTCCTAGTTGAGACATCACTCATGAAGAAACACTACCAAAGGATACACTAGTTCCACCAAGAAGAAATCCGTCAAAAAGAACGTAAACCTCTACAACGTTTGGATTTTTAAGTATTAGTGGGAGGGAGTGTAGTGTATTGCACACCTACTTACTACTGGTTTTAGTAAAGGAGCGTAGCCTATACATATTTATCATTTGGCTGTTTTGATTAATTAATTGACACCTGCTCGTCCGTTGCTTTTGTGTTGATATATTAAGCTGAATAGAGTACCTAGATGGAACTCGCTGTCTAAAGGACTCAGAACCATATAACAGTTTGTTTATCGTACAAGCAGCAGCACGACGACTTCAAAGCAATCGCGCCAGACCCTATTTTTTTGGAAGTATGACGCGGGGAAGAGTCTGGCTAAGCGAAACTATGTGAGCGCGTGTGTGTGTGTTTGTTTATATTAATATCAATTAGCGTACATCCTTGCGTATTTCTATCTTAATAGTTATATTGAAATTTAAACCTAACCGTCTACAAGGAGCCAGATAGATAAAACATCTTTAAAGACGTTACGAAGACTCGGAGTTCGTACAGACGAACTGTAAGCCGTATTGTCGCTAAAAAATATTATTTGAATCATTTGATTATTTTTAGCAACGTTAATGCTTACGAGAACCTTCTACATAAACTTACATAAGGCTTTCATATCGTACCGGATGTCACCTAACTGTAAGTATTTGCATACATTTAAGTGAATCAGCAAATCAATTTTATTTAATTATTTCTTCAATTGTGAGGAACATACAACACTGTGGCATAAAGCAAGTTTATTTCGAAGCATTTACGGGTCTTCCAAATTTACAATATTTGTAAGTCATATTTTGTAAACAATTGTCTTAATAAAATTTTTTACATGATATAACTATTGATTTTAAGGCATATATTACATAACATTACAGCCCAATACCAACTGGATTCTTCAATTACGAGTGTTCTATAAAATGAGCAAAACGCTATTCAAAAATTTTGTACTATTTTATAAGCGTCTTCTCTGTTTAATTTAGGGAGTTGTCTTTCAAACTTCTTACAACGTTTAGTGGTGCAATATTTTTGCCTAGAATTAACTCAAATTCATAATATATCTCTTTCTTTAAACTGCGAAATTTCCTGGCTCTGGCGAGTTTGGTCGTCTAGTATAGAGGTTCACTTCATCATCATCACGCAACTTTTATTCTGTGAGTCATAACTGCGTTAGCCGTAGAAACTTGCTGGGTCTAGGATCTACGGACCGATACAGTAGGGTCAACTCTACCACCAATACATGAACAACGTACGTCACTTGACCATTTGAACGCGCGTACGGCATTCGCATTCCGCGCTAGCCTGCCATATGAATCTCAGGCTTTTACCGTTGTATGAGGGAATGACTGGTACATTTCGATCTCCTTGGTTCTTGTCCCCTTCTAGTGAACTTCTACAGTAACGTAAGATGCATTCGGGTCTGTAACTGTTGACTATGCAACGCGTTGAGTTTGCGGTGTCATGCTTCCCACCCCAGCCAGTTGTAATCGTACGACTTCTGCGGCTAAGTCTTGAACCTTCTTGGTTGTAGTTTGCGGGTCTCGTCGTAAGGCCACGCGTAGCTCCTGTGATAGTCCTTTCAAAAAACAATGTCTTCTTATGGTATCGAGCGCATCCGCGTCAAGCCGAATATGCCAGTTTAGCAAGGCGGCAAACATCATGTGCAATTGAAGCTGGAGACTCATCTGCGCGCCAATATTTTCCTTTAAGCTCGTGGATAGCGGTATCTCGATCTCTCTCTGCATTGACAAACTCCTTCTGACCACTTCTGCTGGGCCTTTTTGGTGTACTTCGCTCATGCGCACATAGCACTCCAAAGGTGGTCCATCTATGCGTGATACCATGGCAGTCCCGAATACAGAAATTTTTGAAAGAGGGGGATGACCTGATAGCAGCTATATACAGCATTACTAATTCTCTCTTTGTATTAAAATTATTTGAAATTATTGAACCGCGTCTATTACCAAAGAGGGGATTAGAAAACCCAGAACCCCCATCTGGATCTGGGCCTGCATGGCCAGAGCTTTCTTTCTCCCACGTAATCCTTCAAGTACGCCCACACGTCTACTTTCTCTAACCACACCGCTAGGTTCCTTTCTCATGTGTAGGCGAGAGGCGTGCTGACTTCGATCCCACTACGGTCACAAGCTGTAACGGTAAAAGTACTGTTAGACATGTTCGCGCTCAAAGTCCAACTCAACACTAACTCCCGGCACAACTTCGCATACCCTTACAGAGCATCGGTGTTATTTTGAGTCATTGCGAGTGACTGAGTGAGTCATGCTATCCAGGGTGAGTCACGACGACACACGGTGAGTTACAGCGACTTCTGGCCATTCACAGCTATAGTCTATAGTCTCGCGCAACAAGCCCCTCTTCTTTTTAACTTTCGTTAAAAGGGGAGGATGTGCCTGCGCGAGACCACTAGCTAGTAGCTACGGTCGCAGTTACTCACAACGAATAATTTTTGAACTATTTACTGTGACTTTACTGTCTATGTGAGCAATTCATTGTGTCAATAGACTCAACCCAGTCGCTCTCCGCCCTCGTCATTCCCTGGATTGTCAGTCCTTGCGGCGAGGATTGACAATCCAGGGAATGACGAGGGCGGAGAGAGACTGAGTCGAGTCTATTCCGTAGACCAAGCTCTATAGTCACTCTCTAGATACGGCTGCAACTTTAGACAATTCAATTGTAGCGATTCAAAGTGCGGCAGAATGTACTAGAACAACATTTCTACTATCAATAATTTATTACTAAAATGTCAATCAAATTTTCAAATTAGCAAATCAATCGTTCACTACATCATGCATATATGCACACATTACAACAGCAGCTTTGCCACATTAGAAATGCATAACTGCCATCCAACCCATCTTACTCTGGTAAACGGTTAGTCGACTGATACTTCATTTCACCAAGTCCAATTTTTAAAATAGGCTCGATAGCCAATCACCGTCTCGTACGAAGACGAAGGTCCAAATTCATCAGAATTAAAGTGAACACTTGGATACGACACATTTAGATATGCGGACGGAATTAAATTTACCGACTGCGCCTGCTCCTGATGTCCGGCGTACACTTGAGAACTTGTTGGCGTCGTAGTTGTAGTAACTGGTCTTTTTGATTGTCTGCGTCTTAACCGGTTAACGATATCGAGGATTACAATGATTGCACCAACAACAAACGCATATACCGCACATACTGCAAAGGTTGTATCTCCAACCTTTGGAGTTGCTGAATACATTGATATTAGAAGAATCTATACTTCTTATTGCTCTGAATAATAATTATATCAATATCACATGATTTGTCATTATTTCTAGGCGCATTGGTTAATAATGGTTTATTGTAATACACAAAACGTAAAATTTAAACTTTTGAAGAATTTACGATGAACGCGCGCACACGCACACACACACACACACACACACACACACACACACACACACACACAGACGATAATGACGATTGATGCAATTGACTCCATCTGCATCAACTGAACAAATTTTGAAAACAGTTTGTGATTGAAAATGCTGGTAGTTTCTATTAATAAAGATTATTATTGCATTGAGGTTGTGGGAGAGCTGGGGAAAGGAAGGGGAGAGGGAGGGGAGATTGTCTCGCCACGCCCTCTTCACCATGCGTGCAAAAAGCGGTCAGCACTTGTATTTTGTTTACAACGAGTCAAGCAACCGGTTAGCCATGGTGCTATTGAAGATCTGCTTAGTTTGTTTGGTTTCTTTACAACCAACAGTTGACAAGTAAGTACCTATGTAATCTGTGCTGAATAGAATATTCTAGGCATGGGTATGTCTACTCTAGTTACTGACAAATATTTCCCTTGGGTACGCTAGACGTATGTACGAGCGAACGTCTGTAGCTAGAATGGTTTGCTCAATGCCGCTTGAAAGTTGCCATCGACCTCTAATCGCGACGCTACATATTGCAACCGGTCAATTGCAGCTAGATCGAACAGAATGTTACCAGATTGTTGCGTCATGGTAGACCGGACGCTTCGTATAAGGGCATCTTGAGACTACGGACAGTAAAGTTAGTATTAATTTTTAACGTCGCCACGCCACTTTTAAATCGGAGACTACGAGCTTGATCCATACTGCTGGAGGCAAGATAGAAAAGTTATGTATAAACTATCGAATTGCCCGTATACAAGAGTGTATTCTGCGGACGTTTGTTTATTTTGAAAGCAAGGCTAACAATAATAATTTTAATGCTTTATCTATGGTTAATAAATAAATTAAATCTGTGACAGCTAGACGTTAAAACAATTCTTAAACGGTGCTTTCAAGTTTACTGACATACTCTAAATCTAAACGTGTTTTTTATTGTGTGTTTGTACGTGTGAGTGTGTGTGTGTGTGTGTGTGTGTGTGTGTGTGTGTGTGTGTGTGTGTGTGTATGCGAAAAAGCATGGTCACAAGAATCCCTACTGTCTATACTCACACATACCCTAGTGATATATGTACGTACTTAAATTTGGATTATGTTTGCCTATTCTCCTAATTGTAGACCCTTCACCTCAACATCACACTACTGACGCAATAGCAACTGCTACACCATCCGCAGCCAAAGTCACTGACTCTTGTTATCCAACAGGTGCCGTTGTATTGTACTACATATGTATGAATTACAAAATTAATGTTATAACTGTAAAACACGCACACACATTTTTGTATAAGATTTTCATCTTTACGTTCTTTTTGTTTAAAGTATTCTACCCGAGTCCTCGATACACAGGCTATAAGTATATTAGTCGTTGGCTGTGCGACCGCGTGCATGTGCCACCGTATTTATACTCGATTAGCGCATATGCAAATGAAGCTATTCTAACAAATAGACGAACGTGATGTCATCGTAAGGCTCCGCCTCTCTTTTATTAGTATCTGCTAGCGAGAAATGGGGTATCGGGTGTCCATCATGTACATGATTTTTAGTACTTTGACTTGCACAACGGTTCAGCGCATAGAAAAACGTCTAGTCTACATTTCCACGTGCATTTTTTTCCAACCCACCACCAGTCGTCTACAGATATAGCTAGGGAGCGAAAGTGCTGGATTCAGACGCCATAGTCTCGCGTAACCAGACTTTTATCGCAATTATTCCTTCGGAGAAGGTCTGCCTACGCTTGTTCCACAGTGTATCCGCATAGTGGTTCTGCGGTTTGACAGCTTCAATTTTCGGTGTTCGTGGCTGGGCTGGTGCGGTTCTTACAAAATTCATGGGTTGTGCTAAAACCTCAGAATTCAAACATTATCACGTGACGTCATATGTAATTGCATACACCGGCCGAGGATTTAGCACTGCAATGTCCTTCTCTATTCATTGCATTATACTTCTAAAATTTAGAATATTTTAATTTGTTCTGACGGTTTGAGTGAAATGGCTGATCAAAGTTAGTGGCGTGCTTATATACAACAAGCAATGTGCGACAGTAATGGGCGCACTTGACGTTGTCGGTCAGTGAGTCTTTCTGAATTTTAAATTTTAAATTTTTTATGTGATTGTTGTATGATTACAGTGGATTCATAAAGTGAATGGTAACTAACTAGTATGTTTGAACTCAACATTTATGGTCTCTATTATATTATTGTGTCGCATATATTTATAGGCAGCGTCTGGCTGTGTAAATGTCATTGTTGCCATTTTGTGATTAACTGCATAACATAATCGCAGCAAAACTAATAAATGTTTATTCTAATTGTGCAGCGTCCCATACTATCGACGTAAGTGTGAGACTTGCTGACGGGGACACTCCAAATGAAGGTCGAGTGGAAATATATCACAAGTATAGGAATTCACTTTTTCTTCTATTGAAAAATTAATACAATTCTAAACATCGAAATATTCTGTTAATACAGTGGTGAATGGGGAACACTATACAATGACTTTTGGACTTCAACTAACGGACGGGTGGTTTGTAAGCAACTTGGATACAAATACTACGGTGGTAGCTCTAGGCTATTTATCGGTACCAATAGACTAGGTAGTGGGAGAGTATGGATGGACAATGTGAGATGCAGTTGGAGCGACTTAAGATTGCAGGATTGCTCATTTCCAGGTTGGGGAAATCACAATTGTGGACATAGCGAACATGTAGTCGTGATCTGTCGTAAGTGGAATAAGGTGTAACCGTAATTAAATTTATAAAATTTATAAATTAATAAATTAATCAAATTAATAAATAAAATGTATTATGTATATTAACAATGAAATCGATATTGTAGTTGTTTATTGCATTTACGTAATTATAGTATTATTTAATTGAACGATATTTTATGCAGACACTCTGCACAGCTTGGTATCCGAAATTTAATAATCTCGTCAAACTTACTACTTTAATTCATCTGCTTCACAAAAGCGTAGCAAGCAAAATTAATGCGGTGTGACTTAACGCGGGTTAGTAGGCGTGGTTATGTAGCGTGCTCTATCATTTAACACTAAAAGTGACACAAACAGATGGAGTCTGCATGTGATCTCGCAGCTTAGTGATTCTACGCAGTACCACAGAGACCGCAGTAGGCTGTGGTTACGCGAGGAAACTGAAAATTGGTACAGGCCATGATCGCACGGTCTCAGCGCTTCCTACGCCATTGCATCTTACCACATGACATGCATGGGATACAAATACGTCTGCATGGGATCGTATAAGACCTAGGTTCTATATAAAACACCCTGCACTTTGATAACGTAGAAAAATTGTATACGATGATCGTTGTCTCAAAATAGCCAAATGTGCTTTATGGTTTGTTAAGTAATATGAAAAATATTTGTATACTAACATTTGTGCAAGAGATGCATCTGCAGGTGACATTCGACTTGTTAATGGATATGCTGCCAAAGAAGGGAGGGTTGAAATTTATCACAAGTGAGTGATGATAACGACCATTTGGAAACTCAAGCACAATTTTTGATTCCGTACAGTGGGGAGTTGTGAGGCGTGTGCAGAGACGGTTGGGATAATATTGATGCGCATGTGGTGTATGAGCAGTTGAATTACACTGGCGCTCATAGTGCGGAAACTGGCTCGTTATTCGGACGAGGATGCGGAAGAATATGGTTAAACAATGTTTAGTGCAATCGGTGGGATTATCGCTTAGAGAGCTACTGCAGACCCTTTCAAGCTGGGGCGTTTCCAAATGCGATCATTCTGGATATGCGGGTGTGATCTGCAGTAAGACAATCAATAACAAAAGAAATAATTGCCTGTTGCCACTAAGTACATCTTCGTTAGCATAAGAATTCACGTTTTAAGATCAGGGTAGTAACAGCAAGTGAAAGAGATAATTATTAAGAGACGATATGTTAATGACGTCATGGTCAATAGTTTGTCAATCTAATTAACTGTTAGTTTTTCATACAAACATAAACACACCATGCACAAACAAACACACCACACACAGACACACACACACACACACACACACACACACACACACACACAGACACACACAGACACAGACACAGACACACACAGACACAGACACAGACACACACACACAGACACACACACACACACACACACACACACACACACACATACACACACGCACACAGACACACAGACACACACACACACACACACACACACACACACACACACAAACACACAGACACACAGAGAAACACACACACACACACACACAAACACACACACACACACACACACACACACACACACACACACGAGCGCGCACACACACATACGTGCTTTCTACCTATATAGAATTTGTCATATTTTAATTTTTGATAAGATTCAGAAACACCCATCACTACTGCACCGCCTACAAAAGAAGACAAATTAAGTAAAATTGATGTACTTCTTTTTCTGAAACAATAAGAAGTAAACATTTTTTTAACATTAATTATTGCTGTATGTAGCGACTTCAGCTGTAGTAACAGCCTCTGCAATATCGGCCGTATTATTATTTCTAACTGTTATTATTATAATCGTCGCTCTCCGGCAAGAGACAGACCAGTTGCTAGAACTACGACGACAGCAAGTGGTCAACTATACGCTGGACGACCTGCGGATGCTCAGTCAGTAATGATGGTTTCTTCTGCGCCTCAGAATGTTGAGTATTCTGAAGTTCACTTCAATTCTAATGAATCGGAAGCTCCGCCTTCGTACGAGGCAGCGTTTGCCTATCCAGCCGCAAGTGAAGCAGTGAACTTTGATGGAAGATTGTGTGACGGCTCAGCGTGCGACGCATCCTACGACATTGACTGTGACTGTGACGGAGACTAACCCTGCTGTCTCTTAACGGTGTAAAGTATGCAGTTGAAGTCTAGCGCAAATACTAGTGAACTATTGATTTTTCAAATGCCATAGGTTCTAGATGAGTTTGTACAATATTGGATTATGCGACTGCGTATTGCTGTTGTGCCTGATATAGTAGAAATAGAGGTGTTTGGTATTTCACGAGTCTCCGAACACGACTGGCTTACGACGCATGCGCAACAGTTTTTATCACTCTGTCAATAGCTTGTATTGCATGTCTAGACTCTCATGCGACGCGGATCTAGCATTCAATTTGCTTTGCATCCGGTTAATATTAATAGACATCAACTTAATAGATGACAATGCCTGTAGTATCAGCCAGGGTATCAGCAACATCTTAGTTAAAGCGACACTGTCAAGATTTGAGCGCACAAGTGCGCATGCTTGTGCGCTCTAGGCGTGTCACACTTCGCGTGCAAACCTACATCGGGACTCCTAGTACAGCGTAATGGCGTTTCGTGACGCGTATTAGTGCATCAGACACGTCTGCTGACGAAGGAGCAGTGGTTATTCCGGTACGCAGACAATGGGACTTTTCGCTAGGATGTCTATAGCTAGGAGCCTACTATAGATGTCTTGCGACAGTCTAATAGTCTTCATAACACTTGTTGTGCACTTGCGGCGACGTCCTGCCCTTGACGTGCACCTCCATGGCTTCTCTTCTGAGATACCGAAGTCATATCGGTGACAACTTCCGGGAATCTTGTCCATCACGTGCGGCTTGCAAACGGCCCGTTTTCGCCGTAGAAAGTAACCGTGCGAAGTCGAAAACAAACGCTATACTTGCTCTATATTTACAAAACTTATACGACGTATCAAATCCATGCGCAATGACCTAGTCAAGTACGACGATATCGGCTGTCAGGCACTCAAAGCTCGACAAAAGTCGATCTATTGCCAAAACGTGGCAGATAACGCAATATAACTACAGGTAAAATCGCACTTGCCAACGATTCCTCGTTTTGGAGAACTTGAAAAATTTCTACCTAAATTCAAGTTTGCGGGGGCGTTTAGACGCTAGGTATCCGAGGATAAAATCTTGACAGTGTCGCTTTAAATAATAAAGGTAGAGTTTAACCGCGCCCACTCATGTCTCACTTCACTTTACCGCAATGTTTTTTCAACTGCGCGCTCTTTTCGAGTTCAAAACCCAACTGTGAACATGTCTACGTATGCCCTTTCTACTCGTGGGTTCTTTTTTTGCCTAACTACGCGTTTCTAGGCTTTCCAGGTAGCCGTTGTTCTATCGTAGGTTGATTACGAACTTCACTCAAACCGGTTGTAACTCGGCAGAATGGTAGAACGTGGTATTTGAAGACATTTGTGTGGATCCGCTTGCCAAAGGAGCGCAAAATGAATTTTTTAGACAAATCTAAATGGCTTCAACGACATTTACGACACTTACGGGTGATCGTTCGAAGGGAACAATCAGACACGTGAAAATAACCTCTAAAATTTGTTGCTTTTATGGAGATGTAGATCCGTGCTGAGTTTCGTGGTTGTTTGCGAGCGCTTTCTTGAGAAATCTGTAAGAACATGTTGCTCTAGAGTCCTTTTCATGGCAACCATATGACACGTGACTGTAATGACCAACATCTGTCTGCTCTAAATTGCTCTAAACTGCAATCTAGCTAGTCATCCAACATCCTCAACACACTGCACATGTTTCTACATCTTTCTTACTTTATTACAAGTACCGAGAACAATCTCAAATGCAACAATTTAGCAATCTAGTATGGCGTCACTATGCACTTGCTATACGATGTAACTCTAGAACCAAACATTACTATGCACTTGCTATACGATGTCACTCTAGAACCAAACATCACTAGGCACTTCCTATACGATTTAACTTTAGAACCAAACTTTACTATGCACTTGGTACGGGGAGCAATAGTCACTATGCACTTGTTTTGGCAGAAACGGCACGACATAAGTGCTAATTGTAATAAAAAAACAGACTGTAGTGTACGTGTACTGTACTCTGATCGGCGCCGGGACCTATCGAGTGCAAGTTATCACAGTAACATCTTCGACTTGGCCAATCACATATCTAGACACAGAAGCAAGCTGGACTGCCCAGAAACAACGAGGAACGTTCTACATATTTGGTTATCCCAAATGGATTCCCAGGTGGCATTATTTCACTCGCTAAAACAAGTCCATCACAAGACAATGAGTAGTCTGTACTTCCACCTCACGTGTATTGGTTCAGAGTGTGAATCAGGTGGTCTCTTAACCTCGAGAAGCCGTAATCAAGAAATGGCTTCCTACGCATCTCTACGCAGGTAAAGTCTTTCACAAGATGCACGAAATGGTAAGTAGTGAACTTGCTTATAGAGCCTAGTCAACGGCAAAGATGATCCACGGTGCAGAAGCAGACTCGGAAACGTGGACCTTGCGTACAACAAGATAGCAGACAGATGCGTGTTCAACTCGACATTGCGCATGCTGTAGAAGCTACGCCCCACTAACGTCAAGTGCGCAAGACGTCGCGTGCCGTAAAGAGTTTGTTGATTATGGCTAGTCCATAGGTTCCATGCATCTTCAGGCCTGGTGCCACAGTTTTGAAGTCTGATTCCACTATTGGCACTATCACCATGGCAACGGCATTCCTGTCAGTTGCGGACAATGCAGTTGCCCCAATATGACCGGGCACGAAAAACCACCAGATGGTATCATGATTCATTGTGATGCATAAACCTACATCCTGTTCTGTATACAGGCCAGATGGACAGTACTTTGTCAAAGATGACAGGCGGGACTTTCTTCTATCCACGTGACGCTTTAAAATTCCCATACGTTGAAGAATGGCGGCGCAATTCGACAAATAAAATAACTGCTTGGAGCGGCACCAACTGTTCCGAGGAGTATTCTTCGACTTCCTAAAGTTATTCGCGTCGTCCGAATTAGAAGAACTCCTTTCGGGGTTTTGTAGCTGAATGGTATGGCTAGGTTTCGAGTTAATTAGTTTTTTTGTAACAAGTGTAATTTGGCGTTGTTGTGCGGGGTGTGGGTATGTCAAGATAGAATATGACCGCACTCACGCATGTAACATTTCACATTACCACAATGTTTTTTTGAACTGCGCGCTCTTTTTGAGCTCAAACCCCGGATGTGAAAATGTTTACGTATGCCCTTTCTACTCGTCGGTTGTTTTTTTGCCAAACTACGCTTTTCTAGGCTTTCGAGGTAGCCGTTGTTCTTTGTAGTTCATGAACTTCGTACAAACCGGTTGTAACTCGGCAGAATGGTAGAACGTTGTATTTGAAGACATTTGTGCACTTCCAATTGCCAAACGGACGCAAAGAAATTTTTTAGACAAATCTAAGTGACTCTGACGACACTTATGGGGTGATTGTTCGAAGGGAACGGTCTGAGACGTAAAAGTGAGCCCTAACTTTGTTGCTTTTATGGAGATGTAGTTCCGTGATGAGTTTCGTGGCTGTTTGCGAGCTCTTTGTTAAGAAATCTGCAAGAACATGTCGCTACAGAGGACGTTTCATGGCCAACCATATGACAAGTGACTCTAATGACAAACATCTTGCTGCTCTAAACTGCAATCTAGCTAGTCAGCCAACATCTTCAACACAATGCACGTGTTTCTACATCTTTCTTACTTTATTAGAAGTACCAAGAACAATCTCAAATACAACAATTTAGCAATCTAGTCAAATGTCACGCCGTGAATTCGCCGGGAGACGAACCATACCTCTTCCTGTCGCTCATTATCAGTCGTAGACGTCCCCAAACACTCGTCTATCCTCTCAATAACGTTTCAATCAACCTACAGACAAAGTCCAACCCATAACCGAAGGGATTACGAGCGGGGAAACGTGAATTACGGTTGGCGAGTCTGCTCGAATCGAGTTGTTCACGTCGACGCGTCTCCCGAAACGTTCGCTTGGCCAAAAACCATTCACAGTAGGAAGAAACAGGTCGCCCAACTGTTTTCGAAAGAAATAACGGTCGGATTTGAGGTCTTTCGATGTCGAACGTCGAAACCAATCACAGAGACTAATGATTGGTCTCCAAACTTATGATTGGTTGCCAAACAATTATCCAGGCGGAGCTATTGAAACTCACGTGCAACAAATTATATGCCGAATGCTCATTGGTCGTTGCTGGGGACACTATCGGACGGAGGTAACAGCACACCCATATTATGCGCAAAGCAATAGAGCGCAAAATTTTCAATAAATAATATAAAATATATTCGGTTACAATAATTACACGCCTATCGTTAGAGATGATAGGCGGGACTTCCTTCTATCCACATGACGCTTTAAAATTCCCATACATTGAAGAATGGTGGCGCAATTTGACAAAGAAAATGACTGCTTGGAGCGGCACCAGCTGTCCAGACGAGTCTTATTCGGCTTCCTAAAGCTGTTCGCGTCGTCCAAATTAGAAGGACTCCTTTCGGGGTGTTGCAGCTGAATGGTATGGCTAGGTTTCGTGTTAATTAGATTTTTTTGTAACAAGTGAAATTCGGCGTTGTTTGTGGGTGTGCGTATGTTCTACCTCTTGAGTCAATTGAGTCACAAACGTCACGACTAGAGGTGGATGGTGAAATTCGAGCGGTAATTGTCAAAGCGTACTAGGTAGAAGCTCAAATCTGCGCTCAAACCCTTTACCCTGGCGGAATTGTCGACTAGACAAAATGTAAACAATATAAAGATTACTTACCTGTGGCCTGCACGTTGTAAAGTAAACTTAAAATGAAGCAGATCTTCAATGGTATGGTACAGATCACGGCATCACGTGACTCGTTAGACAAGAACCTTAGCGCGAGAGTTTGGTACATGGCTGCGGATTTATACAAACATGAGCAATAAGATGCCAGTTATAGCATTAGCCTAAAGCAATTGCGACTCATTAACCTTTTGCAACCGTTTTCGAAATTTGCATTAACTAGCTAAGAATTTGAAACTAGGCTTGCCAGATGTGTGTGTGTGTGTGTGTGTGTGTGTGTGTGTGTGTGTGTGTGTGTGTGTGTGTGTGTGTGTGTGTGTGTGTGTGTGTGTGTGTGTGTGTGTGTGTGTGTGTGTGTGTGTGTGTGTGTGTCTGTGTGTGTCTGTGTGTGTGCGTGTGTGTGTGCGTGTATGTGTTAATGACTTTGCTAAACCAAAATGGAACTTAAAAACATTAAGTGTTATTGATAAAAATTATCATATGATATGATCTGGCTAATACTCTTTCTGATATTACAGTGTTTGTCATCTATCTGCTGTTAAGATGTCTATTAATATTAATTAATTAGGGTATACAGCAATACAAGCTTTTGACATTTTGTGTGATAAAAACTGTCGCGCATGCGTCGCAAGCCAATCGTGTTTGAAGACTGAAATACCAAACAACTATGTATTTCTCTCGCTCAGCACAACAATACGTATGCGCACAATCGTAATACTCCGTACAGTCCTCTGAAACTCATAGAACATGTCATTTGAAAAATCAACCGTTTATTAGTATTTTTGCTAGAATTGAAATGCACACTTTACACCGTCATAAAGATATCGCTAGTCTCCGTCATGCACAAACACAATCACAGTCATAGCCATCTATTAACAAGTCGAACGTCACCTTCGGATGCTCTTCCTGCACAAATAGTACAATTCATTTCAGTGTTTACTATCCCAGTTTTAGCGCCATATTTAAATACTCAAATTATGTAAAAATACCATAATGCACATTTGATAACGGTCGTTACACAATATTTCTACTCAAAAAAGATGTGAAAATTAAAACATGGTGGCCATATACAGACGTTTATCGGCGCTATTGATGTAATGCACAATCGCGTCAGGTGTTAAGACTACATTATTTATCTGTATTTAAATAATGCAATTGCATAGGAATTGGTGCAACTGTGCTATCATATTATTAATTTTTATTAACCTTTTAAATAAATTTTATTAATTTTATTAATTAATTTAATTATTTAATTTTATTGAGCAATTTCACTAATTAATTTTGTTAAGTGATTTTTTAATAATTAATTCTATTAATTTATTTTTTAAGTAACATAATTAAATAATTTTTAATTGTAAATTTTATTAATTAGTTTTTATTAATTTTAAAAATTAAATTCCCGTTACACGTACCACAGATTACTCATACAACTTGTCTATAATCACAATTGTGATTTCCCAACCAAGAAATGGGCAATCCTGCAATCTTAAGTCCCACAAACTGCATTCCACATCGTCCATCCATACTCTCCCACTACCTGATCTATTGGTACCGGTAGATAGCCTTTAGGTACTGACTAGAACTACCACAATAGATGCATGAGCGAAGGCAAAATGGGAAACTATCGACTTGCCCGTAATATGAATGACTTTGTCTACGTTATCCTAGTGTCAAGATACCCAAATAAGGAAAGTCAACCCTAGCATGACACACCAATCTCTTTCAATCTAGACTTGGCTAGTTGTATTTTGACTCAATGAGAGATGAACATTAAGTTTAGAGGCCGATTGAGAATGTCGAACGTCAATTATCTAAGTGTTTTAGATAAAATTCGTTTACATCAGCGCTCCTAACTCTCAAACGCGTTACCTCAGGTACTCACGCAGGCAATTGTAACACCTTAATTAAGTAACACAGCATACACCGCACAAACTACGTACCATGTTGTAGAGGAAACAGAAAACGATTATCTTTATGGTTATCCGGTTACATGACTCCTTATAACAAGCTCCCAGAGCCGTGTATATACATACGGCTTTGCAGGGACTGCGAAACAACTTTTCATTGGTTAGGCATAACGCGCGCTAGAAGTATAACTTTATTATCTGACTTTAAGTTGATTAGCTAGATAATTTATGTAATATTAAATAACTGCTGTTATACATTCTAGAAACGATAAAATTGTCATTCAAAAATGCGAAGACGCTGCATGTTGACTCCTTTACAAACTCACTACCGATGGATGTTCAAGTCTACTTCAGACATCTTGCAACTACACCCCTTCGTTTGTAATGTTTACTTCCGTAACAAAATTTCTAAGGAAACATGCATTAAAATTGTTCAAAGACTGTGGAATGTTGAATTTTCAAGAAATATTTTATTTAATTAATTAGTTACGTCACTAAGCAGAAATTATGTGTACCGTATCACCGCACATAAAAGCGCATGCGCTACTATGTGAATTCATCTCAGGGTGCGCTTATATCTCGGGGTAGTAGCGCATGCGCCAATACCTCGAGGTAAGGTGCCATCTTTGCGCAATTGCTGTCGGGTTGCAATCTGCTTGCATGGCATCCAGAAGAAAGTCGTACACATTAGATTTTAAGCGTCGCGTTGTGTCGAGCCTTACTCTAAATGAGGGAAACGTATCAGCCACAGCGAAAATGCATGGAATTCACCGTAAGCTTGTTCAGAGTTGGCGAAAACAGCACGCTGAACTCGAGAAACTCGCCACTGGGAGAGATACCACAGGAAGGAAGCGTCGGCGTCTTCTGCGAACACCTAAAGACGGGTCTTCGGCGACGTTTCCGGAAATGGAAGTGCGGCTGCTTGAGTGGATTCGCTCATGTAGGGAAGACGATCACGTACTTCTTGACGGCGCATCGGTGAAAAAACAAGCTCTTAAGCTGTATGAAGACATCTATTTAGAAGAGCCAGGAGACACATTCCATGCTTCAAACGGATGGCTACACCGATTTATGAAGCGTCATCGCCTTTCCACACGAACAGTAACAACGGAGGGGCAAAAAATTCCGGCAGATGCCGCTGACAAAGCAAGAGAGTTTATTGAATGCTCAAAATGGTTGTTCACATATAAGCGCATGCGCCTATATCGGAATGAACGCGTTAATTTTTGGTGAAAGCCGGTTTTCACGTATAAGCACATGCGCTTTTATGTGCGGTAATACGGTAATAGCCTTTTGAAATTCTGAACGTTGGTTCAACAATTGGCGAGCCTGCCGGAGTAGCAGCGGATTACGTCTGTCCTATCAAATAGGTACGCTTGCTAACGCACTCGTATCAGAAGACAATCAGTGCTAGCGCACAGCGTCTACCTCCGATCTCTGCAATAATTTCTATTATTGGATTTGGTCCTAGCGCATAACTGTAGCGCAGTAAGCGCTAACGCACAGCGTCTTCTCAGATTCCCTGAAAGGCTGCAGGAATGATGACAACGACAACGACAATGATGACATATATTTGGATTTTGTGGACTATGGTAGGGGTCGATGTGTCTGTTGATTGGCTGAGACATAGAACGTTGGAAGTCCCAACGGAATCGCAGGTGTTTGCTATTCAGGATGAATTTATAGCGACCAGATGATAGAAAAATGTTTTGGAAATACCATTGACTCAGATTACTGTGTGTGTGTGTGTGTGTGTGTGTGTGTGTGTGTGTGTGTGTGTGTGTGTGTGTGTGTGTGTGTGTGTGAGTGTGTGTGTGTGTGTGTGTGTGTGTGTGTGTGTGTGTGTGTGTGTGTGTAATTAAGAATGAGACCGTAGCACGCATCATTTCTGGTTGTAAAGCACTGACTTCTACATTGTACAAAAATCGACATGATGATGTTGCGAAAGTAATTCATCGTCATGTTTCTTGTCATTTGCATGGTTTACAGTTTATCATGCATATTGTGATTTTATTCCACAGAGAGAGAGAGTCCAAGAGAATGACAAAGTAAACATATTGTAGGATTTTCTACTACAAACAGAATGAAAACTGGAATTTAACCGACTACATAGTATGTAGTCTGTTAATTAAATTCTGCTTTTCATTCACATTATTTATTGACCACAGAAGACAAGAAAATATGATTTATTGAGGTATCTGTACCTCATGACTCAAATGTTTAAACAAAGGAGAAGAAATTAACCAAATACATTACAAGACCAATGACCTTAAGAACACTTGAAAGATCTACCTACTGAGGTCCAGATTGTACGAATAGTGGGAACAGCAGACATTATCACTAAGTGACAAAATACTTTCTACGTTATTGTGAACGAGTGCCTAGCTTTGAAATCCATTTGATAGCAGACTGCTGCTATTTTTGGTACTGCGTAAATTTTCTCTAGATTTGCCAAGTTGCATGACCATCCATTACGTTAGCTGCGAACCCTATTATATTACGTTACCCGAGTGTATAATTAAAATAAATGATGATGATTTTGTTTAGGTACAGAGGTACTCCACGCTTGCCTGAGTCTTTCTAGAATATCATTTTTGACAAAGAGATGAGCAGACTAGAGCTATGTTTACTTTAGTCTGTTGAGTACGAGCGCACGCTAATGATCGGACCAAATTTCGCCGACAGACCTAATCCGCTACTGCGCTAGGACCAAATCTTTGACTATAAATGTTTTCAGAAATGCGAGATAGACGCAGTGCGCTAGCACAGAATGTCTCCCAATACAAGTGCGTTAGCAAGCTGACCTATTTGACAGGGCGAATCTAATCCGCTGCTTCTCATGCGTCCCTCCTTTGCCAACGCCCAAACCTATAGGGCACTAATGGCCTCGCGGTGCCAGACCGCTTATTGCAGATGCGGTGAGAAGGTGTGGATAAACAAACATTGATCCAAACACAAAGACGTAAATAAGAAAGACACATATATGCCTCTGACTAAGCACGCTTAGAACTAATTAGCGCGAGAATGTTTTTACACGTATACGAGCAATGAGTTGCCTGTCATAGCAATTTCTAGCAGTTGCGACTCTCAGCATGCAGTTCTGACAGCGTTTATATTTTCCAACTGTTTTGAACTTTGTTCAGTTGAAGCGACTGTTCTCAATAGCAGTCTGAAAACTGTGCTTGAAAGAAGTGTGTGTGTGTGTGTGTGTGTGTGTGTGTGTGTGTGTGTGTGTGTGTGTGTGTGTGTGTGCGTGCGTGCGTGTGTGTGTGCACGGATGCGTGAATGTGTGTGCGTGTGTGTTTGTGTGTGTATGAGTTCCCAAAACACAAGAATGCGGCGCAGCGAAGAAAAAAGAAATATTCGCCTAAACTGCAGCCCTAAAACACCTCCACACTGGAGCAATACAAGTTAGACAGACTATTAATTTAGAAGCAATTATTGAATAATTGAATCTCCTCTAAACCTCTCATTCGAAATATACTAATCAGTAACATCAACCATTTACTATAAGTTTTCCTAAAATTCAACTGCACACTCTACACCGAGACGAGATATCTATACGGCAGCTTTGTCACATACGAGATATATTGCCATTCAATGCATCGTCTGGTAGGCGGTCAGTCGACGTACTACTGACCCATCTGACCAAAATTTTCCTGTTTGACTATTGGCTCGACAGCCAATCGTCGTCTCGTACGAAGGTGAAGCTCCCAATTCAATAGAATTAGAGTGAACACTGGGATACGTCACGTTCATATATGCAGACGGAACGACAGTTAGTGACTAAGCCTGCTCTGGTTGTCCTGCGGATACTTTAGCACTTGTTGTCGTCGTGGCTAAAGTAACTCGTCTGGTCATCATTCTGCGTCTTAGCCGGATAGCGACAATTACAAAAGTAACATATACCAATACAGCCTATATTGTTGAGGATATGAATATAATAATTACTGGAGCCGATACAAAGGATATTAATATTAAATAAAATCATAGTTTTT
>NC_085096.1:5088593-5096093 GCF_963422355.1 Corticium candelabrum | reverse complement strand
TATTTAGACAAGGGCTTATATGGTACAAAGATATTGACTGCATGCTAGAGAGTTGCAAGTTGCTTCACTTCTCAATTATGTAAACTACTCGTATTTGTTCTCGTGATGTCCAGCTACATAAAAGTTGCAGCAACTAGTCCAGTAAAGCCTTCTAAGTCTGATTTTTCTGAAAGTGCTTAATGATCTTCTGAAAGTGCTAGATGATCTTCCTCCTGTTGTGTGCCACCATCAGGCATCAGCTCAGTTGCTTCACTGATTGTGATTTGTCGTTACTGACGTAGAGGTGATGTTTGACTTTGACTTGCTTCAAAGGGCTTTTGTCCTTCATGCATCCTGCCAGTCCGTGTCATCAACGTTGGTAGTGATTCCTACAGACTTGAACGAAATATGAATTTCAAACGAATGGTCGAGTAGGTGGATCTGCAGGTTGAAACAAATACCACATGTATGCATGCAGCTAAAGACTGACTATGTCTTCTATTCAGTCTGAGTCTTTTATTCCTTCAGACGATCACTAAGTTGTATAGTGGTTGAACTAAAGCCCCAGAGTTTAATTTTGGTGAGATTTGTATTTGGACGGATATAGTACAGGTGTATCAATAACTACATTCTCTACTGGAATCAATTAGCACTTTCTGTTCTGATCACTAGCAATAGCAAACGTACCTGGAGGACAATTAGTCAGTGAAAGATCATCCAAAGCAATATCTCCTTTAGAGCC
Source organism: Corticium candelabrum (assembly GCF_963422355.1). Taxonomy (NCBI): domain Eukaryota; kingdom Metazoa; phylum Porifera; class Homoscleromorpha; order Homosclerophorida; family Plakinidae; genus Corticium; species Corticium candelabrum. The sequence goes on along the minus strand of NC_085096.1, from coordinate 5,095,372 downwards.
ATATGAATGTGAAGCCCTCACATAAATTTCAAACGAGCCAGTTATGCTTCCAAAGTCAACAGTAGTGGTTAACCACGAATTTCTCTGGCTGCCAAAACGACTCCATACTGAAGAGTTTCTGTACGTAGTGTGAGCAATCACTTCCAATTTACCAATTTGTGAGCCGTACATGTGATAAGCCATTGACAATTTACAGGTCGTTTGATTTGAGTTGGTTACAGCTGAACTTGCAAGTACAGCTTGTGCATAGTATTTTTCTGACGTCTCAATGTACACGTAACGACCTAGCATATCAAGCATTTATTCTACAGCTAAAATTTAATAAAATTCAAAAAGACAAACAAACAAGCAAGCAAACAAACAAACAGACAATATGATGCATAAGCAGACAATGAAAGGAAAGAACAGACAAATGAACAGACAAATTTTGAAAACACACAGACACCCGGATAAACCAACAAACAACCTGACAAGTAAAAAAATAGACAAGTAATCAAACAAACAGACAGACAAACAAAGAAACAAACAGACAAACACAAATAAACTAATGATAAACAGAAAGACAAGACGATAGACAGATAGATGAATGAATTAGACTAAACATTGAACAGACACCTAGATAAAGAAACAATCAAACAAATAACAAATAAACATACAAACAGATAAACAAATAGAAAAAAAGACTGATAAAGAAAGACATACAAATCACAGACACCTAAATGAATAAGCAAACAAACAAACAAACACAAATAAACAAAATGAAAACAGACTGACAAAGACCAGACAAACAGAGAACACACAGGCAAATAGATAAACAGACAAACAAACACAAACAAAAAACAGACAAACAAAAAACAGACAAACTAACAAACAGACAAACAAACACAGAAAAGACAGATGCCTGGACAGACAGAGAAAAAGCCACATTAGTCATAAATAAGCACTCAAGCACTCAACCAGACAACCAAAAATAAACTATAATTTGTCTTCCGTACACGAAGAAGCAAAGCAAGTACAGGATGTGAAAACTGCTAACAGAAAACCAAAATAGCACCTAAGGATGTTCCTTTTGTGTGATCCGTAGTAGGGCCCGTTCTATAAGATGGCGTTGAGCCGCTCATCAGTGTCCAGTTCAGGTCATTGTGGGGCAAGTTTTTCCAGCCACAAAATCCAGACTCGAAGTCGCACGTCGTCCTGGCCGATTCTGTACCGGAAGTGTAAAAATGAATGTTGTGCAGTGGTGGTAGTATAACACATTACACGCTCTGCACACTGGAGGAATAAATGGGCATGTAAACGAACCTGAAATCGTGCTGAAAGTGATGAGTGTCGTCATGATGACGCACCATCGCTGCCAAGCTGCGTTGGGATGCCGCATGCTGCTTACTGTGTGTAATTCTTTCACAAATATTCTGCTGGTTCGTCGGCTCCTCTTTTGATTGTCTGGTCTAGGATAAAAGAAAGTCTGGATCGAGTCACCGTAGGGTCTCTTGAACAGCCCCTCCTAACGCGCGCGCGAGCAGCGGAGAGGGGCGGTGCTCGCTGTCGAAAGTTCAAATCCGGCGAACAGAACAGGTGTGACTAAACCCTGACATCATCTCCTTAGCACGCGTAGCACGCGCCTAGTCTCGCGTAGCCAGACCATCTCAGCCTGCATCCTTCGGAGAAAGATAGTTTGAAGAACTGCCTAGGCCATTCTTGTTCTGCGCTCTTCAAAAAATCGAGAGGGATATAGATCTCTTTATAGATAGCAGAATGTCTGAGTAGGTGTTGCTCAATCGCATTCCGCTTGTCTTGCCTGTGCTAATTATTGGTTAGTTACAATTGTAATTAATTAATTAACAAAGGTGTATGCCTGTGAACAGACGTCCTACTTATCAAAGAGAAGAGATTCGTTCGTATAATCTTGTGGACTTTGAATAGCACGTTGAACACAGTAGCGCAATAACGAGACAGAAAAAAGCCTGAATTCCCACAGCCAGGATGACCATGCTGCTTGATCAAGAGGCGTCCCTCGAAACGTCAGACAAATACATGTAAGAACACAAGGCGGTATAGAGGTAGTCCATGCGGGGATGGGGATTAAGCGTTTCCTGTACAGTACTACCCGTATTTGTCGCCATTTTAGGGGGCAAGCTTCCGTCCTTGCCAGGTATCTGTCTTTTCGACGGCGGCTTGTACAACATTTCAAAGACGTTCGACTGTGTGCTAGATAGTACGGCGATAGTATACTAATTGTGAAAGCAAATTTTATTCTTGAATTCGCGAGTTTGACGTAATTTCTTGGTCTGATGGTCAAGTATGCTAAAGCTAATCCTTAGATTCGAGATTATGAAACATAAGTCCTAAAGCCTCTCCATTGAATCGCAAAGCGATACGAGGAGAAAGTTGTAACGTCGGGCCTAAAAACAGGTAGAATGGAGGCTCAAATGTGGACGGAAGAGCCAGAAGTCATTCCCGACATGAATTGGAGTGACATGATGTTGTCTAGGATTGTATGATGTTAGGTGTACTAAACCTTCTCTTGAGACGAACAAATCTCTATCTACTCAGGGCCGACGGAGCCGGATACGCAGCAGCGGCCATGGCCGCCCCACTTTTTGAAAACTCGACTTCAGCCAGCGAACGATTGCGGCATACTTTCGGTCTAAAGGTATAGCTGATTAATTAAGTAAAATAGTATATTTGGTAATCTACATGATTGCGGCTCTAGTTTGGTGATTGTTTTCAAGTCTCTTTACGACCTCTCTTTCGTTACCTGGACTATATGTGACAGCACACTGTGCCCATGCTCACTACTCACGGATGTGTCATGACTACTTGTGTCATGGCGTTATCTGCATGGCTTGTTGTAGTATACAGTAACGTTACACGTCAAGCCAAGCCATCTCTAGCGTGCGCTAAGCCACATTCTCTAACGCGCGCTAGGCCGCTCCACTTTCAAGTTGCTTCCGTTGCGCCTGCTACTGGAAGTGCTCGTAGCAACATAACCCATCCTTGCAGATGGTACCCAGTCAGGGATAGTGTAGCCATACACAAAGGATGGCTTTCCTAGAATCGTTCAGAGTGACATCGATTACTCTTTTAATAGAGAAGCAGGGCCGGACCCAGAGTGGGTTTAGGGGGTTGCAACCCCCTCTTTGCAACAGGCATGGTTCAATAATTTTGTATAATTTTATTAGAAAGAGAAAATTAGTGATGCTATAAATAACTGCTACCAGATGAACTCCCTCTTTCAAAATTCCTGAATCCGGCCTCGAGAACATACTAGAAATGACAGTTCTACAAGACAGAAAGTGCTCAGAGTAAACACGCGAATGCTGCGACGATTTCCAGTCCTTTCTGTCTAGGCTGGAGATTCACGCTGACCGTGGTCTGTTCCTCAGAGGACTCGTTTCAGGTCCCTGACTAGTTAGTATAGCCGTATAGAATAAAAACAGATGCTGCTGCCCTGACTTCTACGATTGTGGTATCCGAAAACACAGCAACTATAAGCAATGCTAATACGCTTGCCCCATAAGATGGGACTTCCGAGTAATTACGTGATTGTGACGTCAAACGCACTATCTCTAGAGAACACTCTGCATTCAAACAGCACGCTAAAACGAGCAGCAACTGAATAAGACTAGCAGACGGCGAAAGAGCGTCATGACTAAACAAAAGCACGTCTCATGCCTACGTTAGACGCACATGATCACAACAATAGATATAGAAATCAGACGTCGATTGGTGAAGAAGCACAGCGTCACGGACAATTTGGCCACAAAACGTACGTCCCTCCTGCAGCAAGACAATAGTTCAAGATCTACAGGTCGAAGAAAGAATATCTAATTAGTGTATGTTCACAGGCATCAACAATCAACACAAGCGAAATGAGAGGAATGCGATTGCGTGACACCTACTTAGACCTTCTGCTATCTATAAAGAGGCCTTTATCTTCCATAATTTGTGGGGAGCGCAGAACAAGAATCGTGTAGGCATATCACCAGACTATCTTTCGCCGGAAGAATGTAGGCGAAGATTGTCTGGCTACGCGAGGCCAGCATGCGCCTGCCGCTCGAGTAATGGATTGCTATTATGTCAATTGACACGCTGTGAAGCTAACACGTCAACAATTGCATGCACATTGTTCCGTAGACTGTACCCAGCAGATCATGTAGTTCATTAGAAGGGGACAGAGACTGAAGAGATCGAAAGGTAACAGTCATTCCCTCATACAAGGTTAAGATCCTGGGATTCAGATGGCAAGCTAAGTCTGTTCGTTTATTGGAGAGGACGTGAGAACTGCGTTTAATAGAATTGAAGAGCAGAGATGGGCGTTGTTAATTCCGGCTAGTGAATTAGAAGCGGTTCTAGTTTAGCTATGAGCTTATGCTCAAAGGTTCAACCAATGCGTTGACTACATAAGCTTGCTAGCTACAGCTGTTTCACTTATCAATCCATAGTTCAATGTACGTCTTCGTCAGCTTTCAAGCAAGTAGTGGGCGTTATAGCGGTGGCTTTAAAGTTATCAGCTGATGTAAATGTCAGAGGAAGGCAGTGCCAAGCGCCTGTCATACAGAAAGTTACAAATTGTGTCGAAATAAGAACCAATCACAGTATTCATTAACTGATCTGGAACATCCTCCTTGTGAGCTTTCTAATGATGTTGAAATCAACATGCTAGAACGTCCGCTTCAGGCGATACGGGGTTTTGCCCCACGTCCTCTCTAGTAATCGAACAGACTTTTTTTAGAGCGGAATGCGTAAAATAGTTAAGGTAACGTACGTCTTAATGGTGCAGATTCCTATTGCATCATGTAAGTTTTACCTCGTGATTCATAAACTGCGAAACTTCCTGGCTCTGTCGAGTCTGGTCGTCTACTCTAGAGGTTAACTTTATCATCATCACCTAACTTTTAGCCTGTGAGTCATAACTGCGCTAGCCGTAAAAATTTCCTGGGGCTAGGGTCCACGGACCCATTGAGCACGGTTAACTCTACAACCAGTACATATACAAAGTACGTCACCTTGACTATTTGCACGCGCGTACAGCATTCGCATTCCGCGCTAGACTGCCATCTGAATCTGAGGCTCTTATCGTTGTATGGGGAAATGACTGGTAATTACATTTCGATCTCCTCAGTCCAGGTCCCCTTCTAGTGAATTTATATAGTAGCGTAAGATGCATCTGGGTATGTAACTGTTGACTAGGCAACGCGTTGAGTTTGCGGTGTCGTGCTTCCCTACCTAGCCAGTTTTAATCGTACGACCTCTGTGGCTAAGTATTGAACCTTTTTGGTTGGAGTTTGCGGTTCTCGTTGTAGGCCCACGCGTAGCTATTGTGATAGTTCTTTCAAAAAACAATCCCTCGCTATTACGGTATCGAGCGCATCCGCGTCAAGCCGGGGTATGCCAGTTTAGCAAGGCGGCAAACACCATGTGCCAATGAAGCTGGACACTCACCTGCGCGCCAAGATTGTTCTGTAAGGTCGTGGATAGCGGTATCTCTATCTCTCTGCGTTGACAAACTACTGTTGACCACTTCGGCAACCACTGCTGGGTATTTTTGGTGTTCTTCGCTCATGCGCGCATTGTACTCGAAAGTTAGTCCATCTAGGTCTGATACCATGGCCATAGCTTTCTTTCCCTGACGTAACTCTTCAGAGACACCCACACGTCTTCTTTCTCTAACCACACCGATAGGTTCTTTTCTCATGTGTAGGTGAGAGGCGTGTTGACTTCGATCCCACTATGGTCACTACCTGTTACGGTAGAAGTACTGTTAGACATGTTCTCGCTCAAAGTCCAACTCAACACTAACTCCCCGTATACCTCGCATACCCTTACACAGAGCGTTTGATTGAAGAACCCATGACGAAGTGTCGCAGTGAATCAGTGCGAGTCACCGGGTGTCATTTCGAGTCATTGCAAGTGACTGAGTGAGTCATGGCATCCCAAAGTGAGTCACGGCGACAAACGGTGAGTTACTGCGACTTCTGGCGATTCACAGCTGTAGTCTACCCTCGAGCAGCCCACCCCTCTCCTTTTTAACTTTTGTTGAAAGGGGAGGAACTGGCTGCGCGAGACTAGCTATAGTCGCAGTGACTCGCAACGAATAATTTTCGAACGATTTACTGTGAATTTAATGTCTATGTGAGCAATCCAATGTGTGGCTTTCCGCCCTCGTCATTCCCCGGATTGTCAATCCTTGCGGTAAGGATTGACAATCTGGGGAATGACAAGGGCGGAGAGAGACTGAGTCGAGTCTGCTGCTTGGATTCAGCTCTATAGTCACCAAGTGTGAGTGATTCACTCTCTATATACGGCTGCAACTCTAGGCAATTCAATTGTAGCGATTCAAAGACTAATGGCAGCAATTCATGTGTCAGAACAACAACAACTACAGGTGCATGTTTATTGACGTTTCTGAGCCTAGGTTACATCTACAAATTATTGTGGCCTTAGCTCACAATATTGAGCGATAGCATCGCAAGCCAAGCTTTCCTCCGCGCTCGCTGTGAAGAACACAGTGAGCGTGTAGAAAGACTTCGATGCCATTGACGCGTTTCTATCTTTCTGTATACCCATGTGTATACGAGTCTACTCGACTCTACTCGTGACCGTTTATGTATTATCATTGATTGAAAGCACAACTGCCACCTACACGAATTGGAGACAGACTACAATTCGCCCAACTGTTTGTTTACATACAATGGCATAGGAAGATGTTCACTAGCGTGGGCTGTACCTTGGCTGAGTAAGCAAAATCTACTCGCTTGCCAGACCGTAAACAGATT
>NC_085096.1:5076093-5083593 GCF_963422355.1 Corticium candelabrum | reverse complement strand
GTAACAGCGAGTGAAAGAGATAATTATTAAGAGACGATATGTTAATGACGTCATGGTCAATAGTTTGTCAATCTAATTAACTGTTAGGTTTCATGCAAACATAAACACACCATGCACAAACAAACACACACCATACACACACACACACACACACACACACACACACACACACACACACACACACACACACACACAGACACACAGACACACACACACACACACACACACACACACACACACACACACACACAAACACACACACACACACACACACACACACACACACACACACACATACACACACACACACACAGACACAGACACAGACACAGACACAGACACAGACACACACACACACACACACACACACACACACACACACAGACACACACACACACACAGACACACAGACACAGACACACACACACACACACACACACACTCACACACAGACACACACACACACACACACACACACACACACACACACACACACAGACACAGACACAGACACAGACACAGACACAGACACACACACACACACACACACACACACACACACACACACACACACACACACAGACACAGACACAGACACAGACACAGACACAGACACAGACACAGACACAGACACACAGACAAAGACACACACACACACACACACACACACACACACACACACACACAGACACACACACACACACACACACACACACACACACACACACACACACACACACACAGACACACACACACACACACACACACACACACACACACACACACACACACTCACATGCTTTCTACCTATATAGAATTTGTCATATTTTAATTTTTGATAAGATTCAGAAACATTCATCACCACTGCACCGCCTACAAAAGAAGACAAGTCAGGTAAAATTGATTTACTTCTTTTTCTGAAACAATAAGAAGTAAACATTTTTCTAACATTAATTATTGCTGTATGTAGCGACTTCAGCTGTAGTAACAGCCTCTGCAATAACGGCCGTATTATTATTTCTAACTGTTATTATTATAATCGTCGCTCTCCGGGCAAGAGACAGACCGGTTGCTACAACTACGACGACAGCAAGTGGTCAACTATACGCTGGACGACCTGAGGATGCTCAGTCAGTAATGATGGTTCCTTCTGCGCCTCAGAATGTTGAGTATCCTGGAGTTCACTTCAATTCTAATGAATCGGAAGCTCCGCCTTCTTACGAGGCAGCGTTTGCCTATCCAGCCGCTAGGGAAGCAGTGAACTTTGATGGAAGGTTGTGTGACGGCTCAGCGTGCGACACATCCTACGAAATTGACTGTGATTGTGACGGAGACTAATCCTGCTGTCTCTTAACGGTGTAAAGTATGCAGTTGAAGTCTAGCGCAAATGCCAGTGAACTATTGATTCTTCAAATGTCATAGGTTCTAGATGAGTTTGTACAATAGTGGATTATGCGATTGCGTGTTGCTGTTGTGCCTGATATAGTAGAAATAGAGGTGTTTGGTATTTCACGAGTCTCCAAACACGATTGGCTTACGACGCATGCGCAACAGTTTTTATCACTCTGTCAATAGCTTGTATTGCATGTCTAGACCCTCATGCGACGCGGATCTAGCATTCAATTTGCTTTGCGTCCGTTTAATATTAATAGACATCAACTTAATAGATGACTGACTGTAGTATCAGCCAGAGTATCGGCAACATCTTAGTTAAATAATAAAGGTAAAGTTTAACCGCGCCCACGCATGTCCCACTTCATCTTGCCGCAATGTTTTTTGAACTGCGTGGTCTTTTCGAGATTAAAACTCGGCTTTGAACATGTCTACGGATGCCTTTCTACTCGTGGTTTCTATTTTGCCAAACTACGCGTTCCTAGGCTTTCGAGGTAGCCGTTGTTCTATCGTAGGTTGATTACGAACTTCACTCAAACCGGCTGTAACTCGGCAGAATGGTAGAACGTGGTAGTTGAAGACATTTGTGTGGATACGCTTGCCAAAGGGGAGCAAAATGAATTTTTTAGACAAATCTAAGTGACTGCAACGACACTTACTGGCACTTACGGGGTGATTGTTCGAAGGAAACAATCCGACATGTAAAAATAACCCCTACACTTTGTTGCTTTTATGGAGATGTAGTTCCGTGCTAAGTTTCGTGGTTGTTTGCAAGAGCTTTCTTGAGAAATCTGCAAGAACATGTTGTACTAGAGTCCATTTCATGGCACCCATGTGACACGTGACTCTAATGACCAACATCTGTCTGCTCCAAATTGCTCTAAGCTGCAATCTACCTAGTCATCCAACATCCGCAACACACTGCACATGTTTCTACATCTTTCTTACTTTATTAGAAGTACCGAGAACAATCTTAAATGAAACAATTTAGCAATCTAGTATGGCGTCACTATGCACTTGCTATACGATGTAACTCTAGAACCAAACATTACTATGCACTTGCTATACGATGTCACTCTAGAACCAAACATCACTAGGCACTTCCTATACGATGTAAATTTAAAACCAAACTTTACTATGCACTTGGTACGGTGAGCAATACTCACTATGCACTTGTTTTGGCAGAAAGGGCACGACATAAGTGCTAATTGTAATAAAAAACAGACTGTAGTGTACGTATACTGTACTCTGATCGGCGCCGGGACCTATCGAGTGCAAGTTATCACAGTAACATCTTCGACTTGGCCAATCACATATCTAGACACAGAAGCAAGCTGGACTGCGCAGAAACAACGAGAAACGTACTACATATCTGGTTACCCCAAATGGATTCCCAGGTGACATTATTTCACTCGCTAAAACAAGTCTATCACAAGACAATGAGTAGTCTATACTTCCATCTCACGTGTATTGGTTCAGAGTGTGAATCAGGTGGTCTCTTACCCTTGAGAAGCTGTACTCAAGAAATGGCTTCCTGCGCGTCTCAACGCAGGTAAAGTCTCTTACAAGATGCACGAAATGGTAAGTAGTGAACTTACTTATAGAGACTAGTCAACGGCAGAGATGATCCACGGTCCAGAAGCAGACTCGGAAACGTGGACCTTGTGTGTAGCAAGATCGCAGACAGATGCGTGTTAAACTCGACATTGCGCATGTTGTAGAAGCTCCGCCCCAAAAACCTCAATTGCGCAAGCCGTCACGTGCCGTGAAGTGTTTGTGTAAGAACTTGACTACGCCTCTGATTATGGCTAGTCTATAGGTTCCATGCATCTGCAGGCCTGGTGCCACAGTTTTGAAGTCTGGTTCCACTGGTGGCACTATCACCATGGCAACGGCATTCATGTCAGTTGCGGACAATGCCGTAGCCCCAATATGACTGGACACGAAAAACCACCAGATGGTATCATGAGTTATTCTGATGCATGAACCTACATCCTGTTTCTGTGTACTGGCCAGATGTACAGTACTTTGTTAAAGATGATAGGCGGGACTTCCTTCTATCCACGTGACGCTCTAAAATTCCCATATGTTGAAGAATGTCGGCGCAATTTGACAAAGAAAATAACTGCTTGGAACGGCACCAGCTGTCCAGACGAGTATTCTTCGACTTCCTAATATTGTTCACGTCGTCCGAATTAGAAGGACTCCTTTCGAGGTTTTGTAGCTGACTGATATGGCTGGGTTTCGAGTTAATTAGTTTTTTGTAACAAGTGAAATTCGGCGTTGTTGTGCGTGGCTGTGGATACGTCAAGATAGAATATGACCGCACCCACGCCTATCACATTTTACCTTACCGCAATGTTTTTTTGAACTGCGCGCTCTTTTCCAGCTCAAACTCCGGATGTCAACATGTTTACGTATGTCATTTCTACTCGTCGGTTGTTTTTTTGCCAAACTACGCTTTTCCAGGCTTTCGAGGTAGCCGTTGTTCTATTGTAACTCGATCACGAACTTCGCACAAACCGGTTGTAACTCGACAGAAGGGTAGAACGTTGTATTTCAAGACATTTGTGCACTTCCAATTGCCAAACGGATGCAAAGTGAATTTTTTAGACAAATCTAAGTGACTCTGACAACACTTATGGAGTTATTGTTCAAAGGGAACGGTCTGAGACGTAAGAATGAGCCCTAACTTTGTTGCTTTTATGGAGATGTAGTTTCGTGCTGAGTTCGTGGCTGTTTGCGAGCGCTTTGTTGAGAAATCTGCAAGAACTTGTCGCTACAGAGGACGTTTCATGGCAACCACATGACAAGTGACTCTAATGACGAACATGTTGCTGCTCTAAACTGCAATCTAGCTAGTCAGCTAACATCTTCAACACAATGCACATGTTTCTACATCTTTCTTACTTTATTAGAAGTACCAAGAACAATCTCAAATACAACAATTTAGCAATCTAGTCAAATGTCAAGCTGTGAATTCGCCGGGAGACGAACCCGACCTCTTCTTGTCGCTCATTATCAGTCGTAGACGTCCTCAACACTCGTCTATCCTCTCCATAACGTTTCAATCAACCTACAGACAAAGTCCAACCCATAACCGAACGAATTACGAGCGGGGAAACGCGTATTACGGTGGGCGAGTCTGCTCGAATCGAGTTGTTCACGTCGATGCGTCTCCCGAAACGTTCGCTTGGCCAAAAACCATTCACAAAAGAAAGAAACAGGTCGCCCAACTGTTTTCGAAAGAAAAAACGATCGGATTCGAAGTCTTTCGATGTCGAACGTCGGAACCAATCACGAAGACTAATGATTGGTCGCCAAAATTATGATTGGTTGCCAAACAAATATCCAGGCGGAGCTATTGAAACACACGTGCAACAAATTATATGCTGAATGCTCATTGGTCGCTGCTGGGGACAATATCGGGCGGAGGTAACACCACACTCATATTATGCGCAAAGCAATACAGCGCAAAATTTTCAATAAATAATATAAAATATATGCGGTTACAATGGTTGCACGCCCCTCGTTAGAGATGATAGGCTCGACTTCCTTCTATCCACGTGACGCTTTAAAAATTCCCATACGTTGAAGAATGGCGGCGCAATTTGACAAAGAAAATAACTGCTTGGAGCGGCACCAGTTGTCCAGACGAGTCTTATTCGGCTTCCTAAAGCTCTTCGCGTCGTCCAAATTAGAAGGACTCCTTTGGGGGTGTTGTAGCTGAATGGTATGGCTAGGTTTCAAGTTCATTAGATTTTTTGTACAAGTGAAATTCGGCGTTGTTGTTCATGGGTGTGGGTATGTTCTACCTCTTCAGTCAATTGTGTCACAAACGTCACGACTAGAGGTGGATGGTGAAATTCGAGCGGCAATTGTCAAAGCGTGCTAGGTAGAAGCTCAAATCTGCGCTCAAACCCTTTACCCTGGCGGAATTGTCAACTAGACAAAATGTAAACAATATAAAGATTACTTACCTGTGGCCTGCACGTTGTAAAGTAAACTTAAAATGAAGCAGATCTTCAATGGTATGGTACAGATTACGGCATCATGTGACTCGTTAGACAGCAACCTTAGCGCGAGAGTTTGGTACATGGCTGCGGATTTATACAAACATGAGCAATAAGACGCCAGTTATAGCATTAGCCTAGAGCAATTTGCGACTCATTAACATTTTGCAACCGTTTTCGAAATTTGTATTAACTAGCTAAGGATTTGAAACTAGGCTTGCCAGATGTGTGTGTGTGTGTGTGTGTGTGTGTGTGTGTGTGTGTGTGTGTGTGTGTGTGTGTGTGTGTGTGTGTGTGTGTGTGTGTGTGTGTGTGTGTGTGTGTGTGTGTGTGTGTGTGTGTGTGTGTGTGTGTGTGTGTGTGTGTGTTTGTATTCGTGATCGTGTGTGTGCTTGCATACGTGTGTTTATGTGTGCATGTGTTCCCTAAATACAATAATGCGACGCACCAAAGAAAGAGACATATTCGCCTAGGCTGTGCAGCTCTTAAAGTACTTTCACAGTATAGCAATACAAGTTAGACGGAACATTAATTAATTTACAAGCAATAATACAATCTCATCTAAAAAATCTAAAAGAAATGTAATTTGAAATATGCTAATCCGTAACATCAACAATTCACTATTATGTTTGATAACATTCAACTGCACACATTACAACGTTAAGCTACGAGACGAGATCTATAAACGCAGCTTTGTCACATTTGAGATACATTGCCATTCAATGCCGAAGGGGTCAGGCGACGTAATGCTGGTTCATCTCACCAAAGTTAACTGTTTGACTATCGCTTCGATAGCCAATCACGGTCTCGTAGGAAGGCGAAGCTCCCAATTCATTAGAATTGAATTGAAGACTGGGATATGTCACATTCAGATATGCAGATGGTACGAAACTTACCGACTGTGCCTGCGCCGGTTGTCCAGCAGATACTTGAGCACTTGTTGTCGTCGTTGTGATAGTGGTCGCCTGTCTGCGTCTTACCCCGATTATGACGATTAAAAAGATAGCAAATACCAGTACAGCCGATATTACATAAACTGTAACTTCAACAATTATTGGAGTCGCAGTACGACCTTAATATTAAAGAAATCTATACTCTTCACTCTTTCAAACAAGAAACAGATCAATCTTACGTGATTTATCATCTTTTCCAGGCGGTGATGTTGTATGCCACCACCACCAGTCAGTGGTTGGTACAAGTGTATCTAATACACAGACGGTAAAATTAAATCTATCAAATATGACTCTTCCTTATCCTAAACTAGGAAGCACGTGTGTGTGTGTGTGTGTGTGTGTGTGTGTGTGTGTGTGTGTGTGTGTGTGTGTGTGTGTGTGTGTGTGTGTGTGTGTGTGTGTGTGTGTGTGTGTGTGTGTGTGTGTGTGTGTGTGTGTGTAAAAATTGACGACCAACATACATACAATCGTTCACACGAACTGTTATAACTACCATTATCGTTAAAAGACGTCGACAGTAGATGACTTCCTATTTTACTAATAAATTATGAACACTCTTCTATTAACAGTTGGTAAGTTGAACGTGACGTCATCAGTCCATTGTTAATTAAAAACTCTTTCACACGCCTCTGCTGCAATTTATAAATGCTGATCTTAAAAAGTGAATTCTTACACAAAAGAATCTATAGACAATAGACAGAAATTTCTTCTGCTATAGTGGTTGTCTTACCGCAGATCACACTCGCATATCTAGAATGATTACAGCTGCGTATGCCCCAGCCTGAGAAACTGCAGTCATCTAATCGTGAATACCATCCAGAATGGCAATTAATATTGCTCATCCATATTTTTCCGCATCCTTGCCCGTGAGATGAGAGAGCAGTGGCGCACGAGTAACCGAGTTGCTTACACACCACATTCGCCTCATTCATACTCCAAAAGTCAGCACACACGCTTCCCCACTCCCCACTGTATAGAAATAGAAATTGCGCTTGAGTTGCAAAAGGATCGTAATCATCACTCACTTGTGATAAATTTCAACCCTCCCTGCATTTGCAGTATATCCATTAACAAGTCGAACGTCACCGTCGATTGGAGATTCTGCACAAAATTTTGTACATTCCTTAATTAATGTATATAAC
>NC_085096.1:5061093-5068593 GCF_963422355.1 Corticium candelabrum | reverse complement strand
AAACAGACAAACAACAAATAGACAACTAATCAAACAAACAGACAGACAAACAAAGAAACAAACAGACAAACACAAATGAACTAATGATAGACAGAAAGACAAGACGATAGACAGACAGATGAACGAAAAAAGACTAAACATTAAACAGACACCTAGATGAACAAACAATCAAACAAATAACAAATAAACATACAAACAGATAAACAAAACGATAAAAAGACTGATAAAGAAAGACACACAGATCACACAGACACCTAAATAAATAAACAAACAAACAAACAAACAAACACAAATAAACAAAATGAAAACAGACTGACAAAGACCAGACAAACATAGAACACACAGGCAAATAGATAAACAGACAAACAAACAAAAACAAAACAAACAGACAAACAAGAAAACAGACAGACCAAAAACAGACAAACAAACACAGATAAACAAAATGGTAAACAGACAGACAAACACAGAAAGACAGATACCTGGACAGACAGAGAAAAAGCCAGATTAGTCATAAATAAGCACTCAAGCACTCAACCAGACAACAAAAAATATACTATGATTTGTCTTCCGTACACGAAGAAGCAAGGCAACTACAGGATGTGAAAACTGCTAACAGAAAACCAAAATAGCACCTAAGGATGTTCCTTTTGTGTGATCCGTAGTAGGGCCCGTTCCAACAGACGGCGTTGAGCCGCTCATCAGTCTCCAGTTCAGGTCATTGCGGGGCAAGTTTTTCCAGCCACAAAATCCAGACTCGAAGTCGCACGTCGTCTTGGCCGATTCTGTACCGGAAGTGTAAAACTGAATGTTGTGCAGTGGTGGTAGTATAACGCATTACACGCTCTGCACACTGGAGGAATAAATTGGCATGTAAACGAACCTGAAATCGTGCTGAAAGTGATGAGAGTCGTCACGATGACGCGCCATCGCTGCCAAGCTGCGTTGGGATGTCGCATGCTGCTCAGTGTGTGTGATTCTTTCACAAAAATTCTGCTGGTTCGTCGGCGCTTCCTTTGATTGTCTGGTCTAAGATAAAAGAAAGTCTGGATCGAGTCACCGTAGGGTCCCTTGCACAGCCCCTCCTAACGCGCGCGCGAGCAGCGGAAAGGGGCGGTGCTCGCTGTCAAAAGTTCAAATCCGGCGAACGGAACAGGTGTGACTAAACCCTGACGTCATCTTTCTAGCAGGCTTAACACGCGCCTAGTCTCGCGTAGCCAGACCATCTCTGCCTGCACCCTTCCGGAGAAAAAGATAGTCTGGGGAACTGCCTAGGCCATTCTTGTTCTGCTCTGCCCAAAAATCGAGAGGGATATAGATCTCTTTATAGATAGCAGGATGTCTGAGCAGATGTTGCTCAATCGCATTCCGCTTGACTTGCCTGTGTTAATTACTGGTTAGTTACAATTGTAATTAATTAATTAACAAAGATGTATGCCTGTGAACAGACGTCCTACTTATCAAAGAGAAGACATTCGTTCGTATAATCTTGTGGACTTTGAATAGCGCGTTGAACACAGTAGCGCAATAACGAGACAAAAAAGAGCGTGAATTCCCACAGCCAGGATGACCATGCTGCTTGATCAAGAGGCGTCCCTCGAAACGTCAAACAAATACATGTAAGAACACAAAGCGGTATAGACGTAGTCCATGCGGAGATGGGGATTAGGCGTTCCCTGTACTGTACTACTCGTATTTGCCGCCATTTTAGGGGGCAAGCTTCCGTCCTTGCCAGGTATCTGTCTTTGCGACGGCGGCTTGTACAACATTTCAAAGACGTTCGACTGTGTGTTAGATAGTACGGCGATAGTATGCTAATTGTGAAAGCAAATTTTATTCTTGAATTTGCGAGTTTGACGTGATTTCTTAGTCTGATGGTCGAGTATGCTAAAGCTAATTCTTAGATTCGAGATTAGGAAACATAAGTCCTAAAGCCTCTCCATTGAATCGTAAAGCGATACGAGGAGAAAGTTGTAACGTCGGGCCTAAAAACAGGTAGAATGGAGGCTCAAATGTGGACGGAAGAGCCAGAAGTCTTTCCCGACATGAATTGGAGTGACATGATGTTGTCTAGGATTGTATGATGCTAGGTGTACTAAACCTTCTCTTGAGACGAACAAATCTCTATCTACTCAGGGCCGACGGAGCCGTATACGCAGAAGCGGCAATGGCCGCCCCACTTTTTAAAAACTTGACTTCAGCCAGCGAACGATTGCGGCATACTTCTGGTCTAAAGGTATAGCTGATTAATAAAATAAAATAATACATTTGGTCATCTACGTGATTGCGGCTCTAGTTTGGTGATTGTTTTCAAGTCTCTTTACGACTTCTCTTTCGTTACCTGGACTACATGTGACAGCACACTGTGCCCATGCTCACTACTCACGGATGTGTCATGACTACTTGTGTCATGGCGTTGTCTGCATGGCTTGTTGTAGTCTACAGTAACGTTACACGTCAAGCCAACCCATCTCTAGCGTGCGCTAAGCCACATCCTCTAACGCGGGCTAGGCCGCTCCACTTTCAAGTTGCTTCCGTTGCGCCTGCTACTGGAAGTGCTCGTAGCAACATAACCCATCCTTGCAGATGGTACCCAGTCAGGGATAGTGTAGCCATACACAAAGGATGGCTTTCCTAGAATCGTTTAGAGTGGCATTGATTACTCCTTTAATAGAGAAGCAGTGCCGGACCAAGAGTGGGTTTAGGGGGTTGCAGCCACATCTCTGCAATAGGCATGGTTCAATAATTTTGTATAGTTTTATTAGAAAGAGAAAATTAGTAATGCTATAAATAACTGCTACCAGATTAACTCCCTCTTTCAAAAATTCCTGAATCCAGCTCCGAGAACATACTAGAAATGACAGTTCTACCAGACAGAAAGTGCTCAGAGCAAACACGCGAATGCTGCGACGGCTTCCAGTCCTTTCTGTCTAGGCTGGAGATCCACGCTGACCGTGGTCTGTTCCTCAGATGACTCGTTTCAGGTCCCTGACTGGTTAGTATAGCCGTATAGAATAAAAACGGATGCTGCTGCCCTGACTTCTACGATTGTGGTATCCGAAAACACAGCAACTATACGCAATGCTAATACGCTTGCCCCCTAAGATGGGACTTCCGGGAAATTACGTGATTGTGACGTCAAACGCACTATCTCTAAAGAACACTCTGCATTCAAACAACACGCTAAAACGAGCAGCAACTGAATATGACTAGCAAACGGCGAAAGAGCGTCATGACTAAACAAAAGCACGTCTCATTGCTACGTTAGACGCACAAGATCACAACAATAGATATAGAAATCAGACGTCGATTGGTGAAGAAACTCAGCGTCACGGACAATTTGGCCACAAAACGTACGTCCCTCCTGCAGCAAGACAATAGTTCAAGGTCTACAGGTCGAAGAAAGAATATCTAATTAGTGTATGTTCACAGGCATGAACAATCAACATAAGCGAAATGAGCGGAATGCAATTGCGTGACACCTACTTAGACCTTCTGCTATCTATAAAGAGGACTTTATCCTCCATAATTTGTGGGGAGCGCAGAACAAGAATTGTGTAGGCATATCACCAGACTATCTTTCGCCGGAAGAATGTAGGCGGAGATTGTCTGGCTACGCCAGGCCAGCACGCGCCTGCCGCTCCAGTGATGGATAGATATTATGTCACTTGACACGCTGTGAAGCTAACACGTCAACAATTGCATGCGCATTGTTCCGTAGAGTGTACCCAGCAGATCATGTAATTCATTAGACGGGGACAGAGACTGAAGAGATCGAAAGGTAACTGTCATTCCCTCATACAAGGTTCAGATCCTGGAATTCAGATGGCAAGCTAAGTCTGTTCGTTTATTGTAGAGGACGTAAGAACTGCGTTTAATAGAATTGAAGAGCAGAGATGGACGTTGTTAATTCCGGCTAGTGAATTAGTAGCGGTTCTAGTTTAGCTATGAGCTTGTCTTCAAGGGTTCAACCAATGCTTTGACTACATAAGCTTGCTAGCTACAGCTGTTTCACCTATCAATCCATAGTTCAAAGTACGTCTCCGTCAGCTTTCAAGCAAGTAGTGGGCGTTAAAGTGGTGGCTTTAAAGTTATCAGCTGATGTAAATGTCAGAGGAAGGCATGGCCAAACGCCTGTCATACAGGAAGTTACAAATTGTGTCGAAATAAGAACCAATCACAGTATTCATTAACTGATGTGGAACATCCTCCTTGTGAGCTTTCTAATGATGTTGGAATGAACATGCTAGAACGTCCACTTCAGGAGATACGGGGTTTTCCCCCACGTCGTTTCTAGTAATCGAACAGACTTTTTTTTAGAGCGGAATGCATAAAATAGTTAAGGTAACGTACGTCCTACTGGTGCAGATTCCTATTGTATTATGTAAGTTTCACCTCGTGATTCATAAACTGCGAAACTTCCTGGCTCTGCCGAGTCTGGTCGTCTAGTCTAGAGGTTAACTTTATCATCATCACCTACCTTTTAGCCTGTGAGTCATAACTGCGCTAGACGTAAAAATTTCCTTGGGCTAGGGTCTACGGACCAATTGAGCACGGTTAACTCTACAACCAGTACATATACAAAGTACGTCACCTTGACCATTTGCACGCGCGTACAGCATTCGCATTCCACGCTAGACTGCCATCTGAATCTGAGGCTCTTATCGTTTTATGGGGAAATGACTGGTAATTACATTTCCATCTCCTCAGTCCAGGTCCCCTTCTAGTGAACTTATATAGTAGCGTAAGATGCATCTGGGTATGTAACTGTTGACTAGGCAACGCGTTGAGTTTGCGGTGTCGTGCTTCCCTACCAAGCCAGTTGTAATCGTACGACCTCTGTGGCTAATTATTGAACCTTCTTGATTGTAGTTTGCGGTTCTCGTCGTAGGCCCACGCGTAGCTATTGTGATAGTCCTTTCAAAAAACAATCCCTCGCTATTACGGTATCGAGCGCATTCGCGTCAAGCCGGGGTATGCCAGTTTAGCAAGGCGGCAAACACCATGTGCCAATGGAACTGGACACTCACCTGCGCGCCAAGATTGTTCTGTAAGGTCGTGCATAGCGGTATCTCTATCTCTATCTGCGTTGACAAACTACTGTTGACCACTTCGGCAACCACTGCTGGGTATTTTTGGTGTTCTTCGCTCATGCGCGCATTGTACTCGAAAGTTAGTCCATCTAGGCGTGATACCATGGCCATAGCTTTCTTTTCCTGACGTAACTCTTCAGGGACACCCACACGTCTTCTTTCTCTAACCACACCGATAGGTTCCTTTCTCATGTGTAGGTGAGAGGCGTGTTGACTTCGATTCCACTATGGTCACTACCTGTTACGGTAGAAGTACTGTTAGACATGTTCTCGCTCAAAGTCCAACTCAACACTAACTCCCCGTATAACCTCGCATACCCCTACACAGAGCGTTTGATTGAAGAACCCATGACAAAGTGTCGCAGTGAATCAGTGCGAGTCACCGTGTGTCATTTCGAGTCATTGCAAGTGACTGAGTGAGTCATGGCATTCCAAGGTGAGTCACGGCGACAAACGGTGAGTTACTGCGACTTCTGGCGATTCAAAGCTGTAGTCTACCCTCGAGCAGCCCACCCCTCTCATATTTAACTTTCGTTGAAAGGGGAGGAGCTGGCTGCGCGAGACTAGCTATAGTCGCAGTGACTCGCAACGAATAATTTTCGACCGATTCACTGTGAATTTAAAGTCTATGTGAGCAATCCAATGTGTGGCTTTCCGCCCTCGTCATTCCCCGGATTGTCAATCCTTGCGGTAAGGATTGACAATCTGGGGAATGACAAGGGCGGAGAGAGACTGAGTCGAGTCTGCTGCTTGGATTCAGCTCTATAGTCACCAAGTGTGAGTGATTCACTCTCTATATACGGCTGCAACTCTAGGCAATTCAATTGTAGCGATTCAAAGACTAAAATCTCAACTAAATATTTATTCAAATTTTAAAAATCAGTAAGTCAATCGTTCACTGCTGCATGCATATGTGCACACACTAAAACGGCAGTGTTACCACTTTCAAAATGCATTAATTGCCATCCAACATATCGTCCTCTAATAAACGGTTAGTCGAATAATAATTCCTCTCACCAAAGTCCACCGTTTCACTATCGTTTCGATAGCCAATCACCGTCTCGTACGAAGTCGGAGGTCCAAATTCATCAGAATTAAAGTAAGTACTGGAATAAGTCACATTTAGATGTGCCAACGAAATGAAATTTACCGACTGCGCCTGTGGCTGTTGTCCGGCATATACTTGAGCACTTGCTGGCGTCGTAGTTGTAGTAACTGTTCTGGTCGATTGTCTGCGTTTTAACCGGTTAGCGACGTAGACGATTACAATGATTGCAACAACAACAAACGCATATACAGCACATACTGCAAATACTGTATCTCTAACATTTGGAGTTGTTGAAAACATTAAAATTAGAAGAATCTATACTTGTTATTGCTCTAAAAATAAGTATATCAATCTTACCTGATTTGTCATCTTTTGTAGGTGCATTTGTTAATAATGGTTTTTCTAATAAAAAAAGGTTTTTTTTATTTTTAAATATAAATTTAATTTAAATTTATAATTAAATTTTAAATTTAAAATTTGTAAAGAATTGACGATGGACACACACACACACACACACACACACACACACACACACACACACACACACATTATCTTACCACAGATCACAGATCCAGAATGACTGCAGTTGCTAACTCTCCAACTTGAGAAAGCGCAGTTCTGGAGACGTGAATCCCTCATATTGCACGCAACATTACTTAATCAAATTCTCCCGCAACCTTGCCCGTAATACGAGCTAGTGACACTACAACCACGAGTGTAACCCAGTTGCCTACAAACCACATTCGCATCTTTCAAATCCCAACCGTCATCGCACACGCCTCCCCACTCCCTACTGTATAGAATAAGAAATTGCGCTTGAGTTGCAAGATGGTTGCAATCATCACTTACTTGTGATAAATTTCAACCCTTCCTTCATTTAGAAAATAACCATTAACAAGTCGAACGTCACCGTCGGATGCAGCTCCTGCATAAATTTCCATCAACACAGTTTTAGCACGCATTAGCAAATCATTTATTATGTAACAAACCACAAATTACATTTGGAAATAATTTTTAATTTAGAAGAGAAACGTTACACACGATTGTCCTAAAGAAGTCATAGAGAGCGCTACACAGACTTGGTCCTATTTAAAATGTGGTTACTACAAAAGTACCCGTATCTGAAAACACATGTAGGCTAATTTCTTGAAGTACTCTTATTTTATTCCAAGGTGTATATGCGTAGTCTTTATGCAAACATAATGCGCGTACCGTTGAGGCCCAAAAATTACACTTGCTACACAGTCAGCTTCAATACATAATGTCGATAGACTCACCTAGCTTGCAGACTCTGCACCGCGTAATGCTACTAAGCGGTAGAATCTGTCTACGCGAGACTATTCAAGATGTGTGCGTGAGTAG